>NC_041410.2:89537181-89668383 GCF_900747795.2 Erpetoichthys calabaricus | reverse complement strand
GGCGCCAATGGTTTTTAAGAATGAATTGGTAGCTACTGCTCCATGTAGAATCCTCCACTGCAGGTCCCCAACTGTTTTCTCAATGGGAGGTTTATATAAAGTCCTCCATGCTGGAGATGTCGTGTCATGCAGACACAGAGTGTTCCTCCAGAGGGTATCAGTCACCTCCTTCAAATGTATAAAATGGGATACTTTAAGACACCAGTCATACAAATCTTTTTTTGACAAATCTTGGAACAAAATTCCATTTATGTGATTAATTTTTAAAATTGAGTTTTTAGGCTCGATAAAATCTTTAACATTTGGTTTAATTCTAATATCACATTCAGGAGGTTCCGCCTGTTTTATGAGATCACCAGAGGAAAAAGATAGATAGATAGATAGATAGATAGATAGATAGATAGAGATAGAGATAGATAGATAGATAGATAGATAGATAGATAGATAGATAGATAGATAGATAGATAGATAGATATTAATTTTTGTACAGTAGGCAGGATAAGATAGATAGATAGATAGCATAGTAGGCAAGATTAAACATTTAGGACCTGTGCCAGCCATACATGCCTAAGCCATAACACCCCCAGCACCATGTGTATCACATAAGGTGGTCTACTTTGGATCTCAGGCAGTTCCTTTTGGTCTCCATTTTCCTCTGACGCAGGTTCATCTTTGTCTCATCTGTCCACAAGACCTTTCCCCAGAATTCTGCAGGCTCCTTTTTCATAAACTGTAATCTGGCCGTCCTATTTTTGTGGTTTGCCACTTTCCCTGTGGCCTCTGTGTTTGTCCCTTTGTGATCATTGAGACCGCCAGTGTGTTCTTTCTCCTTCATGATTTTCCAGACAGTTGATTTTGGTCACCCTAAGGTTTTATCTCCAATTTTTTCTTCTTGTTTTTCAGCCTCATAATGGCTTCTTTGACTTTCACTGGCACAGCTCTTGTCCTCATGCTCAGCAATGGCGACCACAGACACCAAAGGGTATAAGCAGGCCGAGGTCTGTCATAAAGCCATAAAATGCACCTGAGGAATCACAAACACCTGGGACTCCAATTGTCCCAAATATTGTAGTGCCCTGAAATGGGGGGGGGGGATCAGGATGTGACCGAAATGTCTGTAGATCCCCTTACATGAAAGTCTGCAGTCTGCACTTTAGTCACAATGTCTGAATGGTTTGATTTGTCATTTTAAATTGTGCAGCAGAGGGAGAAATCAAGAAGAGATGCGTGCTGTTCAAAATATTATGGTGCCCTTAAATGGTGGGGGGTGGACCGTGTGACCGAAATGTCTTTCAAATCCCCTTAAATGTAAGGCGGCAGTGTGCACGTTAATCATAATGTCTGAATGGTGTGACTTGTCATTTTAAACAGTGGAGCAGAGGGGCAAATTGAGGAGAGATGTGTCCTTGTCCCAAACATTATGGAGGGCACTGTATGTTTAAAATAAAATGGACTGACAAAATAATTTCATGTTAAATTTATTTGTATACACTGTGTCATTTACTAGATTTTCATTGCATTTCTTTCCAGTTTTGTACTTAGATGTGACGTGATGGAAATGTTCTAATTAAATTCTTTTAATTGTGTGCACAAATGCAAATAAAAGTAACTATTCCATTTTTTATGACTTTAATTTTGCAGACCAAGGGACAGTTGGAACAAAAACTGCATGGTAACAAACCTGAGCTCCAACGTGAGCAGCTGATCTCAGCTGTCATCAGGGGCCTCTAGATTAACGAAACAAATCTCCAGGCCCGGACCGAGTGGGCATCCCTCACACTAAAAGGGCAACTCATCCTAAAGCTTTGGGGGGTCTCTCATAAACCTGAGTGACGCGCTGATTACCAGCAATGCGTACAGCCGCTGAACATCAGATATAAAGCGAAACACGCGTGTCATCAACTGTCTGCATCCGTCAGCCCCCCTCTCGTATTTTTAGGTCACACCACCAAACGCCAGGTGTAATATGGGACTGGAAAAGCTGTCTGGGGCGGAGACGAGGTCTCGGCCAAATGGTCTGCTCCGGATTTCAAAAGCCGCTAATGCTATTAACCTTCTTATCTTCCTAAGTCACTGCAGCCAAAAGGCAGCCCCCCATTTTGATGAACCTTAGTGACAACGGCGTGCTACGACTCTTCAAAAAGCTTTGGAAAACCCTCAATGGGAAACAACTGTTATTAATGTGACGTGTTCCATAAATGTATTGATTAAACAATTGACAAGAAATAATAAAGCAAATCAAGTACATGATCCAAAGTATCAAACGCAAAATAGGAAATAATTACTAGAAAGAGAAATTGTTTAATTAACTTCATTCTAACCCCTTAAGTACCTCAAAGCCACAACACCAATTCATTGATCGATGCTCTGCACAGTAAGGACCACATTCTTGCAACCTTACAGCCAGGAGATGTTGGAGATTCTGCTTTGAAAGAACAGCTAAGATCATTCGTGTGATGGTCCAAAAGGACAACCGTCATCCAGCAGATCTGAGTGAGCCCCTCCATAGGAACACCTCAGCTCACAATGACAGGTATGGGAGAGCTGAGATGCATAAAAACTGAGATCACAGACATCCAGCATCTTCTCTGTGCTTCCCAATCTCCCGGAAATCCCAACTTGAACCCCCAAATGTGCCATTCAGAATTGAAGCCCTAAGGGGACACACCCTACTCAAGGCTGCCCATCACAAGGGAAATCACAAGTGGGACCCCCCAACTCCTACTCAAGTGTGCCCATTGGACTGGAAACCCCAAAGGGGCCAACCAACCCCCACTCTGCACCACAGGTTTCAGTCAGAATTGAAACCCTAAGGGGAGACCCCACTCAAGGCTGCACATCCCACTAGAAATCACAACAGGGATCCTCCCTTGAGGGTGCCCATCAGACTGGAAACCACAAACCAAAGGGACTCCCCCACCCAGAGTGTCCATCTGACCCCAAAGGGACCCCCCACCCAGGGTGTCCATCCGATTAGAAACTCCAAAGTGACCTCCAAAACAGGGTGTAGGGGACTCACCCTCCCACTCAAGTGTGCCAGTTGGACTGGAAAACCCAAAGGGACCCCCTCCCCAGGGTGTCCATCTAACTGGAAACTTCAAAGGGACCCCCCCCCCAACCAAGGTGTAGGGGACCCACCCTCCCATTCAAGTGTGGCCATTAGACTGGAAACCCCAAAGAGGCCAACCCCCCTCCGCACCACAGGTTTCAGTCAGAATTGAAACCCTAAGGGGAGACCCCACTCAAGGCTGCACATCACATTAGAAATCACAACAGGGATCCTCCCTTGAGGGTGCCCATCAGACTGGAAACCACAAACCAAAGGGACTCCCCCCCCCCCCCCAGGGTGTCCATCTGACCCCAAAGGGACCCCCCACCCAGGGTGTCCATCCAATTAGGAACTCCAAAACACGGTGTAGGGGACTCACCCTCCCACTCAAGTGTGCCAGTTGGACTGGAAGCCCCAAAGGGGCCCCCTACCCAGGGTGTTCATCCAACTGGAAATTTCAATGGGACCCCCCCCCCCCAGCCAAGGTGCAGGGGACCCACCCTCTCCCACTCAAGTGTGCCCATTGGACTGGAAAACCCAAAGGGACCCCCTACCCAGGTTGTCCATCCAACTGGAAACGTCAAAGGGACCCCCTACCCAGGGTGTCCATCCAACTGGAAACTTCAAAGGGACCCACCCCCCCCAACCAAGGTGTAGGGGACCCACCCTCCCATTCAAGTGTGGCCATTAGACTGGAAACCCCAAAGAGGCCAACCCCCCTCCGCACCACAGGTTTCAGTCAGAATTGAAACCCTAAGGGGAGACCCCACTCAAGACTGCCTGTCACACAGGAAATCACAAGAGGGATCCTCCCACAAATGTGCCCATCAGAGTGGAAACCAGAAAACAAAGGGACTCCCCCACCCATGGTGTCAAATCCAACCCCAAAGGGACCCCCCACCCTGGGTGTCCATTCCACTGGAAACTCCAAAGGGACCTCCCAAACAGGGTGTAGGGGACCCACCTTCCTACTCAAGTGTGCCCATTGAACTGGAAACCCCAAATGGACGCCCTACCCAGGGTGCCCATCCAACTGGAAATTCCAAAGGGACCAACCCCCCCCCCCCCCCCCCCGCCAACCAGGGTGTAAGGGACCCACCCTCCCACAAAAGTGTGCCCATTCGACTGGACACCCCAAAGGGGCCAACCCCCCTCGGCACCACAGGTTTCAGTCAGAATTGAAACCCTAAGGGGAGACCCCCCTCAAGGCTGCCCGTCAGACTGCAAATCACAAGAGAGTAATTGGGACTGGAAATCGTAAGAGGGACTACCAAGGGGGACATCAGCAATTCCTAGAAATGCCCCTGAGCATGGACCTCCAGTCCATCGCCGTCACTCCTATGTTTTGCTCTGAAGCTTCACAATGCAGGTAATCGCCTGTCCCTCACCCAGACCTCCCTGAAAATCGTATCTACAAAAGTGGGATGCCTGAGGTCATTTGGACAAGTCAGTTGTTGTTGGCCTCGGGACCCCTGCAGATTTTGTTTGTTTTTCTTTTCTGGCCCTCTGGAGTGTTTTCTTTGTTTTGGTTTTTCTGTCTGTGGTATAGCGGGTCCACAGCTCATGTCAAAGGTCACTTTTTAAATAAATAATGGCTGTGTGTGTGTGTGTGTGAGTGTGGCTGAGCGGTTCCTGGGGAATTCGTGATGCGGGTGAACCTCACTTAAGTGCACAGGTGAGGAGTCGTCCGCATCCATAATTGTCCCCCGGAGCTGCTGATTGCCACAGCTGATCCACGTCCCCGTAATAAACAGAAGCGCGAGGCGGCTAGCAGGAAAGAAAAGAAATGGAAGGTTGCAGGAGTGAGGTAGAAAGCAGGAAGCAGTGTGGAGAAGAGAGAGCGGGAGAGCGAACGTGCGAGTGAACGCTCGCAGGCAGCTGGACAGAGAGCCCTAGCGGGGTGTTTGGCCGACACCTTGGGCAGTTGGTAGTGGTCGCTCCCACTGAGCATTGTGAGGAGCGGGAGTGACCAGAAGCAGGATGGCTCGCCGTGGAAGACAGCAGGAGTCGGGAGGCTTGAAAGGTGGATTCCCCAACGTGAGTGTCCTGGCCATTCGGGGGGAAGCCAAGTCTCGGTCTGGAGAGTGCAAAACCGAAGCCAGGGATTGGGAAGCCTCCAGACCAGTCGAGTGGAAAGAAGGTCAGCTGCAGGTAGGGTGGCACGGGGGGCTGCCAGGTAAAAGAAGACACCAGGCTTTGTTTTTAAAGAGACTGCTTCCAGCAGTTTATCTATTGGATTTTAACCTTGTGGTACCCGGTGGGGGTTCATGCCCGGCCGGGATTCCCAGGAGGACTGGAGGAGGGCTTGTGCCTCCTCCAGGACACGAGGGGGCGTCCTCCCTGGTTGCTGTGGGGGCCACGGGTACAGAGCTTGGAAGCTCAACCCTGTAGGGGCCTGTGGTCACCGCCAGGGGGCGCCCCAATGCCTTGGGAGCCCTGGACCTCAGTACTTCCGCCACACCCGGAAGTACTGGGGGGAAGAGTATTGGGGACACCCAGGTGGACTTCCGGATACACCGCCAGAGCTTCCGCCACACAGGGGAGTGGCTACAGAAGCTCCTCAGGACGCACCTGGAGTCCATCCGGGGTGTATAAAAGGGGCCTCCTCCCTCCAGTCATGGGCAAGAGTCAGGTGGAAGAGGACGAAGCTTGGTGATGAGGAGTGGAGGCGGACCAGAGACTTGGAGAAGGTATTGTGTTGTGGCCAAGGACTTAAAGGGGTGATTGGTGCTGCGGTACTGGGTGATGTGCACTTCGATGGATGTAAATAGAGTAAATAAACGTGTGTGTGGTGAAACCAACATGTCTACCTGTCTGTGTCTGGGCTGTTCCCCACAACCTCCACTTTTCAACTGTTTTTACTGGATTATTTATTTATGGATATTTGTGATGCACTGCACTTTATTTAGATAGATAGATAGATATTTAGATAGATAGATAGATAGATAGATAGATAGATAGATAGATAGATAGATAGATAGATAGATAGATAGATAGATAGATAGATAGATACTTTATTAATCCCAATGGGAAATTCACATTCTCCAGCAGCAGCATACTGATACAATAAATAATATTAAATTAAAGATTAATAATAAAACAGACAATAATTTTGTATAAAGTTAAATGTTAACGTTTACCGCCCCAGGTGGAATTGAAGAGTCGCATAGTTTGGGGGAGGAACGATCTCCTCAATCTGTCAGTGGAGCAGGATGGTGACAGCAGTCTGTCGCTGAAGCTGCTCCTCTGTCTGGAGATGACACTGTTTAATTATGGATTCTCCATAATTGATAGGAGCCTGCTGAGCGCCCGTCGCTCTGCCACTGATGTCAAACTGTCCAGCTCTGTGCCTACAATAGAGCCTGCCTTCCTCACCAGGTTTGTCCAGGCGTGAGGCGTCCTTCTTCTTTATGCTGTCTCCCCAGCACACCACCGCGTAGAAGAGGGCACTCGCCACAACCGTCTGATAGAACATCTGCAGCATCTTATTGCAGATGTTGAAGGACGCCAGCCTTCTAAGGTAGTATAGTCGGCTCTGTCCTTTCTTGCACAGCGCATCAGTATTGGCAGTCCAGTCTAATTTATCATCCAGCTGCACTCCCAGATATTTATAGGTCTGCACCATCTGCACACAGTCACCTTTGATGATCACGGGGTCCATGAGGGGTCTGGGCCTCCTAAAATCCACCACCAGCTCCTTGGTTTTGCTGGTGTTCAGGTGTAGGTGGTTTGAGTCGCACCATTTAACAAAGTCATTGATTAGGTCCCTATACTCCTCCTCCAGCCCATTCCTGATGCAGCCCACGATAGCAGTGTCATCAGCGAACTTTTGCACGTAGCAGGACTCCGAGTTGTGTTGGAAGTCCGATGTATGTTGGCTGAACAGGACTGGAGAAAGTACAGTCCCCTGTGGCGCTCCTGTGTTGCTGACCACAATGTCAGACGTGCAGTTCCCAAGACGCACATACTGAGGTCTGTCTTTAAGATAGTCCACGATCCATGCCACCAGGTATGAATCTACTCCCATCTCTGTCAGCTTGTCCCTAAGGAGCAGAGGTTGGATTGTGTTGAAGGCGCTAGAAACATAATTCTTACAGCACCACTGCCTCTGTCTAAGTGGGAGAGGGATCGGTGTAGCATACAGATGATGGCATCCTCCGCTCCCACCTTCTCTTGGTATGCAAGCTGCAGAGGGTCAAGGGCGTGTTGAACCTGTGGCCTAAGGTGGTGAAGCAGCAGCCTCTCCATGGTCTTCATCACATGTGATGTCAGAGCAACAGGCCGAAAGTCATTCAGCTTTTTAATTTTAATTTAATTTGGACACTTTGTTTTTGTTGTTTGCACTTTTTGCACCATCCCCTTGCTTCATTGTTATTCCTCACTGCCGAGCTCATCGGATGACATTATCGACGGTGTCGGGTTCAGGACACCCAGAAGGATGATAGGAGCGTGGAGCGAACCCGCATCGTCACACTGTCCTCCGGGCCAGCGGACCTTACTTTATTTTTTGTTACTTAGCATTGCCTAATGTTCTTCACTTTGAGATACATCATTTGTATGAAAATGTTCTATAGAAATAAATGCTGTTGTTGTTGTTGAAGGTTCAATCGCTTAAGCAGAACCCTCGTTGGACAGGAAGGTTGGTCTTCCTTTAATTGTAAAGATTCCCCTACCCCAAGGGCTCAAATTCTACTTACTTCTGAAATAAAAAAAAGACTACAAAATCCATTTTTACTTTCAAATTAGCAATTTTATAAAGGAAGCCAGCCACATATGCTTTACATTTTCAAAACTACGGCTCAGCTTTTTTTTTGTTTCACTTTCCCCCCTTTCGCTGCTGTAACAGTTTCCTAATACTGCGGTTTTCCGAGGTCCATATCTGAGCTCTGATGTGAGCAGGCCTGCCATTTTAACATGTCATTAAAAACGGCACATTTTCCAAACAGCGTTCATTATCACAATGAGCATCATGGACTTCAACACGAGTAAATGCCCACAAAACCACAAAGAGCACGTGCCAGGGTCGAAAGGGAGCGGGTGAATCTGCAGGGTGAAATTAGATTCATGTGTAAAACATGGAAAAAAATCTGCTTTCCTTCAGGAACGGCTTTGCAGTCATTAATGTGTATGATTATTAATATCCCATGACATCCTGCTCCAGTGTGCTCTTTGGAATGGTGGCGGGCGTAATAACATGGAAAGCCCTGGCAGGCTTGGCTATACAACTAATTTCACAGGCCTTCATTTGCGGAAAATGTCAAAGTCATCAGAAAGGGAAAGAAAGCGAATGAAGTGAGTGAACTTCGGAGTCGGCGAGTCAGGCCCATTTTGGAACGGCAGGAAACACGCAACGATAAAAAGGCCCGGGTCGTCTTTCTCGTGGATTTGTTTTTTGGCCGACTTTTGTTGATTGTTGTTGTAAGCCATGTGAAGAAGTTGATACGCCCCATGGAAATGGTTGACTTTTTTCCACATATTTCAGCAGAAGATCTTCATGCAAACAGTGCCTACAGAGAACGGTGATAGATTTGAATCGAAACCACAAGGAGAACGTGCCTCATCGATCATTTATTTAACATAAATATCAACAGATATATAACCCTGGAGAGTTGGAGATCTGCTCTAGAGAGGAGAGGAATGGAGGTCATGTGGGGACCATCAAGACAGAATACATGTGTGTGAATGAGAGGGAGGTCAGTGGAATGGTGAGGATGAGGGGAGTATAGTTGGTGAAGGTGGATGAGTTTAAATACTTGGGATCAACAGTACAGAGTAATGGGGATTGTGGAAGAGAAGTGAAGAAGAGAGTGCAGGCAGGGTGGAGTGAGTGGAGAAGAGTGTCAGGAGTGATTTGTGACAGACGGGTACCAGCAAGAGTGAAAGGGAAGGTCTACAGGAGCATTTCTCAACCTTTAAGCATTTGCGACCCGAGTTTTCATAACAGTTTTAATCACGCCCCCCTAACATTTTTTTGAAAGGAGCACACTAATACCAATTTGTTCTTTTTTTAATTAATGATATATCACACAGTTAGGTCCATAAATATTTGGACAGAGACAACTTTTTTCTAATTTTGGTTCTGTACTTTACCACAATGAATTTGAAATGAAACAACTCCGATGCAGTTGAAGTGCAGTCTTTCAGCTTTAATTCATTGAGGTGAACAAAACAATTGAATAAAAATGTGAGGCAACTAAAGCATTTTTTGAACACAATCCCTTCATTTCAGGGGCTCAAAAGTAATTGGACAATTGACTCTTTGGCTATTTCATGGGCAGGTGTGGTCAAGTCCATCGTTATGTCCTTATCAATTAAGCAGATAAAAGGCCTGGAGTTGATTTGAGGTGTGGTGCTTGCATGTGGAAGATTTTGCTGTGAACAGACAACATGCGGTCAAAGGAGCTCTCCATGCAGGTGAAAGAAGCCATCCTTAAGCTACGAAAACAGAAAAAACCCATCTGAGAAATCGCTACAATATTACGAGTGGCAAAATCTACAGTTTGGTACATCCTGAGAAAGAAAGCAAGCACTGGTGAACTCAGCAACGCAAAAAGACCTGGACGTCCACGGAAGACAACAGTGGTGGATGATCACAGAATCATTTGCATGGTGAAGAGAAACCCCTTCACAACAGCCCACCAAGTGAACAACACTCTCCAGGGGGTCGGCGTATCGATATCCAAGTCTACCATAAAGAGAAGACTGCATGAAAGTAAATACAGAGGGTGCACTGCAAGGTGCAAGCCACTCATAAGCCTCAAGAATAGAAAGGCTAGATTGGACTTTGCTAAAGAACATCTAAAAAAGCCAGCACAGTTCTGGAAAAACATTCTTTGGACAAATGAAACCAAGATCAGCCTCTACTAGAATGATGGCAAGAAAAAAGTATGGAGAAGGCGTGGAACAGCTCATTATCCAAAGCATAGCACATCATCTGTAAAACACGGTGGAGGGAGGCAGTGTGATGGCTGCCAGTGGCACTGGGACACTCGTGTTTATTGATGATGTGACACAGGACAGAAGCAGCCGAATGAATTCTGAGGTGTTCAGAGACATACTGTCTGCTCAAATCCTGCTATATGCAGTCAAACTGATTAATGATACAGATGGACAATGACCCAAAACATACAGCCAAAGCAACCCAGGAGTTTATTAAAGCAAAGAAGTGGAAAATTTTTGAATGGCCAAGTCAGTCACCTGATCTTAACCCAACTGAGCAGGCATTTCACTTGTTGAAGACTAAACTTCAGACAGAAAGGCCCACAAACAAACAGCAACTGAAAGCCGCTGCAGTAAAGGCCTGGCAGAGCATTAAAAAGGAGGAAACCCAGCATCTGGTGATGTCCAGGAGTTCAAGACTTCAGGCTGTCATTGCCAGCAAAGGGTTTTCAACCAAGTATTAGAAATGAACATTTGATTTCCAGTTATTTCATTTGTCTAATTACTTTTGAGCCCCTGAAATGAAGGGATTGTGTTCAAAAAAATGCTTTAGTTGCCTCACATTTTTATGCAATCGTTTTGTTCACCGCACTGAATTAAAGCTGAAAGTCTGCACTTCAACTGCATCTGAGTTGTTTCATTTAAAATTCATTGTGGTAAAGTACAGAACCAAAATGAGAAAAAAGTTGTCTCTGTCCAAATATTTATGGACCTAACTGTAGATGCATATTTTATTATACCTACTTAACTTTTATCAACATTTATTTAACTCTATGTTTATTTTTCTAGTATCAGAATGTAGTTTAAGTTAATTTGTTTTGGTTTCAATAGATGTATTTTTCATATTTTTGATTCTTGTTTTCTTTTTTTCACATCTTCGCGCCCCCCTAGGGTGGCCTGCCCCACAGTTTGAGAACCACTGGTCTACAGGACAGTAGTGAGACCAGCTATGTTATATGGGCTGGAGACGGTGGCACTGACCAGAAAGCAGGAGACAGAGCTAGATGAAGATGTTAAGATTTGCATTGGGTGTGACGAGGATGAACAGGATTAGAAATGAGGACATTAGAGGGTCCAATCAGGTTGGACGGTTGGGAGACAAAGTCAGAGAGGCGAGATTGTGCTGGTTTGGAGATGTGCAGAGGAAAGATGCTGGGTATAATGAGAGAAAGGTGCTAAGGATAGAGCTGCCAGGTAAGAGGAGAAGAGGAAGGCCTAAGAAAAGGTTAATGGATGTGGTGAGAAAAGACATGAAGGTAATGGGTGTGACAGAGCAAGATGGAGATGACAGGAAGATACGGAACAAGATGATCCACTGTGGCGACCCCTAACGGGAACAGACAAAAGAAGAAGAATCAACAGATGTAACAGTCTACTGGGATAAAAGTAATTCCACCCACAGCCTTTCCTTTAGCGGAAATGAAATTTCCCATAACTGCCCACAGGTCTCTGACATGGACTCAGAGAAATCTCTGCCCATTCCTGCATGCCAGATTCCTTCAGCGGCAAGATGTTTTCTTCGAGTATACTGCCCCACTTCAAATCAGAGGTATCGCTTTTTGAGCCGTTCCTTGGTGGATATGCTAGCGTACTTCAGATCATCAAGTCCATTTCAGCATCAGCTTTCAAGCAGATGGCCTCACCTCCTTCCTCAAGCACACTTTGATAGGATCCAGAATTCATAGCTGACTTGATGAGTGCATACAGAGCAGGACCTGAGGTAGCAATGCCACCCCAATCCAGAGCCTTTCCATCAGCAGACTTCACAGTTGCTATGAGGTTCTTCTCCTGAGATGCTGTCAAACTGGTCTACTATTACTGTTACTTTACCTTTGATTCATCATCCTCAGAACACTCTGTTCCAGAAGGCCTAGAGAATTTTAATTGAATTGCTCTTGAAGACTCAGACCCCCATAACTTTTTCTTTATTCTTAATTAGAGCCAAACATTAATGAGATACCAAATGAGCCAAAACATGAGCAGCAAACTGTGTCCATCATACAATATCTGAAAATAAAGAAGTCTCAGGAATGCTGATCTGCTCAGGTCCCCAAAACATTTTAACAAAAGAAAATCAACAACTTTGGACAATGAGAGCAGCAAGAAGCCACGGAATTAAAGAACGGGTTTAATTAACGACAAGACTCTGCGCCTAATTAAGCAATTGGTTGGAGTTTGTGGCCCTGACTTAGCTGGTCTTCTGTTGGCTCACTCACTTCACATTTCATTTCTATTTGGGGGCCATTTAAGGAAAGAAAAAAATTCATGGCAACAAATCTTAAAAAACAAGCCAATTAAAAGGAATAGAAAATGACTTAATTAGCAACTAAAACTGGTCGTCAATTAAAAAATGGGTTAGAATGAACACTTGCAGCCATTGTTGGAATGGGAGACCACCAGCCTAGATGTTCAATAGCTCATGGTAGTGCTGCTCTGATGTTCGTGTTGGACAACATTGGCTTTTTCCTGGCACACCTCACGTGCAGGTCAAACTCGTGCAATCTCAGGTCACACTCTTTGACGCCAACTTTTGGAGGAGTTACCTGCAGATCAAATGATGAGATTCTGGGCTTCTTGAAGACTAATTTTGTTATCAAATGGAAGGCTCTTGGAGTGAATTTGCTGGGCTGGCCGTTTTTGAACAAGTTAGCAGTCATTTGAAATCTACACCATTTGTGGATGATTTTCCTTAGAGCGGAATGATTGATTTTAAACAATGTGGCAATCTTTTAAATCCCTTGCAAGACTGCTAGGCATCCACAATGTTCTCTCTCGGGGCCTCTTTTGATCTTGGCGTGATGACACCACACACGTCAATGGCAAAGTGAAGCACCAGACCCTCGATGTCTGTCAGGTCCACCTGCCTACCTCTTAAGTAGGTTCTAATCATTGGCACCTCATCTGAAACAGCAAGTTCTAATCTGATGGACCTGAAGTGGTGATCAGTGAGGGGTGCACTTACCTTTTCACGGTGTTCATTTAGATTGTCATAACGACTACATCATGTCACTTGCAAGTGTCATTTGTTCAAGTATGTCATCTTTCTCCGTGTGCATGAAGATCTACTATTCAGATATGCTGAAAACGTCAACCATTCCCATGGGGTGCGCTTACTTTTTAACATGACTTTATTACTGCACATTGAACATGAGACGGGGGGGAGCAAAAGGCTAAGAATAAGGAGACGCATGTGCAGTAAGCTGTGTGCTTACCCACCGGCTTCAGCTCAGCTGGGTGTCTGTCAACCCATCTGCCCACCGGAGTGAATTTGCATATTAAATGTGTTTATGCTAATGAGATGAGGTACTCGGCAGAGGACTCGTGAAGGTGACTCCACATGCACTTGGGCACGAAAAAGCACAGAAAAGGACAAGGGCCATTGCTGAGGAACTGACGTCACCAGGGGCCTCACCAGGGCTGCTCTACAGACCCTCTTTGTAATCCGTTATTTAATATGCGAGGCCCGGGCAGTGGCTACTGGCAATACAAGCAATTACCGCCGGCTCAGGGGGGAGCACACGCTGAAATGGGGGTAGGGCCACAGTAGTGCCACCTAATGACAAGGTTTAGACATTGAAACATTTCAGGTTATTAAATATAAAAATCAAGGGATAGAAAAGCTTTAATAGACATTATGTGTGATGACTTAACATTGCTAATAATTCTCATACAAAAGTATTGACTATATGTCCTGCGGTGGGTTGGCACCCTGCCCGGGATTGGTTCCCTGCCTTGTGCCCTGTGTTGGCTGGGATTGGCTCCAGCAGACCCCCGTGACCCTGTGTTCGGATTCAGCGGGTTGGACAATGGATGGATGGATGGAAGTATTGACTATATGCCCTCCTGTATTGAATGAACAAAGAAAAAAGAGCAACATTTTAAAAGGTAAATGTCAAAATCCTAAAATGAGGTGCATACTGAGTAAAAGTTTAAAAATGTGTTTAGCTTGGGTATCCATGACAAAACGGCTATGAATTGTTTGTGAAAGAAACACAAAACAGCTGATTTAAAATTGGACACCTAAATTAAAGTGCAGTCAACGCATTTGAAAATGTTAAGTTAACGTGCAGCTTAGTTTAGTGACTGAGAAAAGTGACAAAAAAAAAAAAAATCAACCAATAAGCTAAAAATGTGCTGCCTTATCACAAATCACGCAACAAAAAGACACAACCTTTCATCAGAGCAGAGAGAAAGATGGATGGACAGACAGACAGGCCACTACGTGACAGACAGACAGACAAGCCACAATATGACACACAGTCAGACAGACAGACAGACATCACTATTCCACACTTAAAACACTTCATCGACTCAGTTATGATTGAAAACAACATAATCAATACCCTCGGCCCTGTACGCTTGTGTTTTAAAGGATACAACATGCTTCACCTCAGGTGTTTTGCATCCCAATGGGATCACTGAGATATCAGATACAATCTACTTTAGCAACAGAATTCTTTCTTTACCAGATCATTTTTAAGAAAGGATGGTAGAAAATACTGTGCCATTTATCACGCTCCCTTCCTGTACTAATTTATGTACCAGCATCTCTTCACTAAGGAATACCAGCAGAGCCTTATTCATGTGTGGAGCTGATAGCACAATTTTGCAGCCAGATATCTTTGCTATTAAAGTTAAACAAAGTTCAACTGAAATCATAGGGTCAAAAAACAGTTTTAATCCATTCATTCTTGTAATTTTATACAAAAATCAGTGGTAGTAACCTACTCTTCATATTATCGCCGTAGAAGCACCCTCTTTATTTACACACACCAAAAAATTATAAGTATGAGTAATAAAAAACATAAGAAAAAGGAAAGAAAGAGAAAAAAATACTTACATGAGACAACAAGAAACAACGAACCAAAACAGGCAACCCGGACACGCCCACAACAGACCAGAGCAATCGAGACACAGAGGGACAGGATAGGGATAGACTGACAGATGGTATAGTAGGCAAGATTAAAAACTTAGATAAATTGACAAGTAACGTTTTATATTAGATAGACATGAAATGAGATAGATAGATAGATAGATAGATAGATAGATAGATAGATAGATAGATAGATAGATAGATAGATAGATAGATAGATAGATATTTTAGTATAGTAGGCAGGATAGATAGACAGACAGACAGACAGACAGATAGATAGATAGATAGATAGATAGATAGATAGATAGATAGATAGATAGATAGATAGATAGATAGATAGATAGATAGATAGATAGATCTATAATAAAATGCCTAGGTACGGTAAAATAGGCCAGAAATGTTTATGTTCTCCTGCCTGGCCAGGAGACCAAAATATTGGGAAGACATGTACACTGCAGAGTGATAAGAGAAATTATGTTTTCATTCCAGTTCAGACAGTGAGTGACTGTTGTGCCATGAAATGTAAATAATTCCTTTTTGCAGACAGCAACACCTTTTATAACTTGGAGAGTTGGAGGTGAGGTGAGTCTCCTAATATCTACAACCATTTCCACTGTTTCCACAGGATTCAAGTTGAGATTATTGAGGGTGCAAAAAGAGCCAAATGATCCACACCCTTCTCATATGGCATCTTACCGATAGATAGATAGATAGATAGATAGATAGATAGATAGATAGATAGATAGATAGATAGATAGATAGATAAATGTAGATTGACAAGACACTCATGTAGGATAGACAGATGAATAACTGGTATAGTACCATTGATAAATGGTATAGTAGGCAAGATTAAAACTTTCATTAATAAGAAATTCATTATATAAGTTCGATAGATAGATAGATAGATAGATAGATAGTTGTCATGCATGCACATCAGAGTACCATCGACTTTTCAGGTCTTTTCAGGTGTGTGATACCACCCCAGGCCTAGAGGGGGCGCTGCGACTCACTGTCTTGTCTTTTTCTTCGCCCACAGTACAGAGAAACCACCCAGTGGGTGCAACTGACTCGGCCCCTTCAAGTCCCTGGGCTATAAGAACTTGAGGGCTCAGAAGGAGGCGTCACTTCTACCCAGAACGACTAGATCTAAAGACCACCGTAGACAGTTATTAGTTCCCACACTCGTACCAATGCTGAACCTAAATAACTCCAGCCGCTCATCGAGTCACTAATTTTGCCCCATATAAAAGTGCCACTGTGCAGAAAGAGGTTCAAACAGCAGTGTTTCCTATTTCTTCTGTACTATTTACACCTTTCTCTCTTTGTCTTCCAGTTGTTCCATGAAATTTTTGCAGAGAGCAACACCTTTTATAACTTGGAGAGTTGGAGGTGAGGTGAGGCGAGTCTCCTAATATCTACAGCCACCCATTTCCTACTGAATTTATATAATCACATTAAAAACGCACAAAGAACAAGTCACACATCACTTTCCTACATTTCCTAAAAAAGTTAAACACATTTGATTGTAAAGTTAGAAAAGTGACACATTGTACCAAAAATGTTGCACCCTCAGAGGCCCCCCCCTAGAGATGGAGTTTTAGGCCCCCCTGCTGTCTCTGAGGTCTTTCCGCCATCCTTTCGAGATGCAGACGGCCCCAAAGGCAAGGCAATTAAGTTGAGTGTAACACGAGTCATTACCAATAAATAGAATGGGAAAAAAATGAAAATGGATCTAAGCGCGCTAATTGCTGTACAGTAATAATATAACATCAAAGGGGCTTAACAAGTCTTTATTTAAGCCTAATTAGACCTTTTCATAGTCCAGCATTGTTTAACTGCGTTCAAAGGTATTTTAAGGTCTGCTGCGCCTCGGTTTCTTGTTGAATGATTTCATATGTCTGTAACCATCTGTGCTCGATCTGCGCCTTTCCTTACGATCCCTGGTGCTATTAGCCAAAATAACTTAAAAGCACCTCAATGTCATAAGAAAAAAATGAGAAAAACAACGTATAATTCCAAAAGAATTTTCAACGGGTAAAAAAAAGCATAACTATTAGAAAATAAAAATGCACATTTGACAAGTTCCAATGCGAAAGGTTTCCACTTGGCCCATTCTCCACCCTTTCCCAAACCAGCAGATTGGCACACTTGGTATGGCGTATCTGTGTATAACCGTGCAATTATTACATTTTTTTGAAGGACATTTATTTGCCAAGACTAATGCAGGTGTATCAGGTGTGAGACAGGAGCTAGTTTGTCACAGCGGGCACTCACTCGTTAACCCACAGCAGGCCAAATTACAGTCAATCTATCAACCTAATTCACATACACTCACTGGCCACTTTATTAGGTACACCTGTCCAACTGCTTGTTATCGCAAATATCTCACCAGCCAATCACATGGCAGCAACTCGATGTAGACCTTGTCAAGAACACCTACTGAAGTTCAAACCGATCATCAGAATGGGGAAGATAGAGGACTGAAGTGACTCTGAACATGGCATGGCTGTTGGTGCCAAACAGGCTGGTCTGATCTACTGGGATTTTCACCCACAACCATCTCCAGGGTTTACAGAGAATGGACTGAAAAAGGGAAAATATCCAGTGAGCGGCAGTTCTCTGGGCTTCGTCGATGCCAAAGGAGAATGGCCAGACTGGTTCAAGCTGATAGAAAGGCAACAGGAACTCAGATAAGCACTTATAACCAAGGTGTGCAGAACAGCATCTCTGAACTCACAACATGTCGAACCTTGAAGAAGATGGGGGGCTACAGCAGCAGGAGACCACACCATGTGACACTCCTGTCAGCTAAGAATGGGCAACTGAGGCTACAATTCATACGGGCTCAGCAGAACTGGACAACAGAAGACTTGAAAAACGTCATCTGGTCTGATGAGTCTCGATTTCTGCTGCGACATTTGGATGGAAGGGTCAACAATATGAAAGCAAGGATCCATCCTGCCTTGTATCAACAGTTCAGGCTGGTGGTGTAATGGTGTCTGTGATATTTTCTTGGCACACTTTGGGCCCCTTAGTACCAACTGAGCATCGTTTAAATGCCACGGCCTACCTGAATATTGTTGCTGACCACGTCCATCCATCCCTTTATGACCGCCATCTTCTGATGGCTCCTTCCAGCAGGATAACACACCATGTCACAAAGTTCAGATCATCTCAGACTGGTTTCTTGAACATGACAAGGAGTTCACTGGACTCAAATGGCCTCCACAGTCACCAGATCTCAATCCAGTAGAGCACCTTTGGGATGTGGTGGGAAGGGAGATTCGCATCATGGATCATCCCTGATGGAGGATCGCAGGAATTGAGGGGGCCTTTCATCGGATTGGCTGGCCCAGTGCTGTTTCAGCTGTGGAAAGGCCAATAGGGGCAGGCAGCTTGATGGCTGAGGTCTCCAGGACTCTAAACAAATCCAAATCCTATTATGGGATATCATCTGCTGTTAAATTCTGCTCCGTACTTGTAAGATTTTTGTTTTTTATACTGTATTGAGGATTTGTTCTCTTTTGTGTATTGTGTTGTATTGACCCCCTTCTGTTTGACACCCACAGCACGCCCAACCTACCTGGAATGGGGTCTCTTTTTTGAACTGCCTTTCCCAAGGTTTCTTCCAATTTTTCCCTACAAGGGTTTTTTTGGGAGTTTTTCCTTAGAGAGTCAAGGCTGGGGGGCTGTCAAGAGGCAGGACCTGTTAAAGCCCATTGTAGCACTTCTTGTGTGATTTTGGGCTACTATACAAAAATCAATTGTATTGTGTTGTATTGTGTTGTATTGTATGTGCTGTCGACAAATCTGCAGCAACTGTGTCATGCTGTCATGTCAATATGGAGCAAAATTCCTGGAGGAATGTTTCTAACACCTTGTTGAATCAATGCCATGAAAAATTAGGAAGGCAAAAGGGGGGTCCAACCCGGTGTACCTAATAAAGTGGCCGTTGAGTGTATGTGGCACTGGAAGAGAGACAGACAGACAAACAAACCCGTATGGAGACCAGCAGAACATTCCCACTCCTCCTTTGAATTGTGATGCCGCAGCGCTCACCCCTCGGGCTCTTAAGTAAGCTCAAATAAAACGTTGCTTCCCTCAGAAGGTTTTCAAAGTGCCTCTTCCATCATTGCTCACAGTGCAGCTGTGAGGATGAGTCAACTGCGAGAGCGAAAACCTTCAGAAATGAAAAGCACGAGCACAGGCCGGCTCCAGTGTATATGATACACAGCACTCACACTCACACGGACAGTTCCGCATGTCTGCTGAAATTTCAAGTATGTCGAGATCAGCAATTACTCATCGATCGGACGGCGTTCGGCATGACAAGTGAATCAACAAGCGTCAATAAAAACGCTGAGGAAAAAAAATATTTCCAAAACGAACCGAAACGAAGCGCGCATGCGGCAAATTCCCATTCCAAGCAGTCTGGACGGCCTCCAGGAATTAAATATATTGAATCAGGAGGGAAGGTCATATGAGGTAGTGTCAGGGGGTGGGCGGAGGGAGACGTTTCCTCCTTGTTAGGTCACCGCTAAATAAAAGTTTTTAAGAGCGTGCTGTAGCAGCAACCAGCGCACTGTTTAAGTGGCTGCTTAAAATGTGCCAGGAAACCAGGCTTCCGACTTCAACAGTTTTTATCGAACAAACTGCTGCAATGCAACAAATTATGAATATCTTTACCTGGACAATGTTAAAAAAAATATGCTTAACCCGGCAGTGTTCCAAGCTGTTGACCTTC
The DNA here is from genome assembly GCF_900747795.2 of Erpetoichthys calabaricus. Classification (NCBI taxonomy): domain Eukaryota; kingdom Metazoa; phylum Chordata; class Cladistia; order Polypteriformes; family Polypteridae; genus Erpetoichthys; species Erpetoichthys calabaricus. Next base: position 89,648,778 of record NC_041410.2, on the reverse strand, counting down.
CTTTTTAAATCCAGTGAAATCTATTAGAAGGTCACAAGGGCCCAGAGGCTCTCCCAGTAGCAGCAGCTGCATGGGTCAGGAGTTCAGAACGGGACATACAAGCCTTCACTTCCTACTGGTTCAGATCTTTCAATCCAGTGAAGGGAATCGGAGTTATAAAAGAGTGTGAGAACAAGCAAACGTCACGTAGTTGCTTCGCGACTTCTGGTCAGCACGCTCCAGGAAAGACAGAGAAGCACTTGACGCCATGCTGGGGAGAACAACCAAGTCCATCTCGGGAGTCGAGGACAAACTCGGTGAATTAAACCTGTTTAGGAGACTCTGTGGACGTCTTCAAACTTCTCACAATGCCCCGATAATGCAGATCCGACTTAGGATTCCCTCGACGTAACGGTGGAATTATGTCATTGGAAATCAAGAACTTCTTGAGATTAAAGATGGTAGTTTGTTCCAGATTGCCACTGAGACATGGAGTCGAAGTTAGAAAACCTCAACAACCTTGAAGAAGGATCTGGATGAGATGTTGGGAGAGCTCAGCTATTAGCAAACAAAACAAGCTTGACGGACCAAATGGACACCTCATGACGGTCAGATTTCTTATGTTGTAATAGCCAGGTAGGGAAGCCAGTCTATCAGAGGACACACTTATGGATACCCAAAAGAAAAAAACAGACTCACTTTAGAGTCATAAAACTCATCTGACCTTAATGTCTGGAGAGTTTGGAATAAATCTGGAGTAAGAAAAGCCAACCCATCCAAATATGAGAACTGGAAACCTCCATGTAAGTCAATGACCAGGCCGGGAGGACTGACCATCACAGGAACCATCCTTTTATTTTCTAAACCTGCTTTATCCTGAGCAGGGTCACTGAGGAGTGGCAAACTACATTCACTTTAGAGTCACAAAATCCATTTTATTACCATGTCTGAAGACTGTGAGATGAAATAAGAAGAAAAGCCAACAAATCCACTTACAAGAACTTTATGTTGTCTAAGACCAGGCAGGGAAGGTGGACCATCATTGGAAACACTCTTCTTCTTCTTCCTCACATTTAGGGGTCGCCCTAGCAGATCATCGTCCCCATCTATTCCTGTCATTTTCTGCCTTCATGTCCTCCATCATCACATCCATAAACCTCCTCTTTGGCCTTTCCCATCACAGTAAACACTTATGGATACAACATAATACGACACCCACCTTACCACAATGTCTGAAGAGTTTGGAATATGTCTGGAGTAAGAAAAGCCAACCCATCCAAATATAAGAACAGAAATCCTCCATGTAGTCAATGGCCAGGCCAGGAGGACCATCCATTTTCTAAACCTGCTTTATTCTGAGCAGTGCCTCTGAGGAGCAACAAACTACAATGACATTCGAGTCACAATAATCTGCCTTATTACCACGTCTAAAAGCCAACAAATCCACATAGAAGAACTTCATGGAGTTTGGGAGGCCAGTCCATCGTTGGAAACATGAACTGGAAAACGGACTCAATTCTACAGTACAAAGCCAGTTTAGGGTCACAAAACCCCTCTTGATGCAATGGCTAAAGAGCTTGGAACAAAGGAGTAAGAAAAGAGAATCCAAGCACGTGTTACAGTGAGGAAACTCCACAAGGGTTAGTGGCCAGCCATTCCTTCGGATAGAAGATTTCACATACACATCAATATGTACTTCCACTGAGCCAAATCAAAAGCTAAAACACAATAGTGAAGTATCCAGAGATGAGCCACACACAGAGTTGGCGACCAGGCAGAGACAGCATCCCGTCACATGTGAACACCAACGTCCACCCGTAACCAGGCCTACTGGAAGTCGATACTCAAATAACACAGTGTCTTGAAACTGCTGGACCAAAACTGTTGTACTGAAAGATAACACATGCAAGTACGAGAACAACGTTTAATGCAACGTCTAAAGAGTATGACGTGAAATTGGAGTAAGAGAAGACAACTCATGCACATCAATGGAGGAGGAAACTTCATACAGTTAGTGACTGGAGAGTCCATCACAGCAAAGAATTCACAGTCACATCAACACACGCTTACACAACGCCGATTTAGAGTCGTCGATCAGCCTAAAACAGACTTGTTCAAAATGCAGGAGGAAAGTGAAGTATCCAGAGACAATCCTCATGCAAAGCTAGTGACCAGGCAGAGGTGGCAGCCCACACCAATGTCCACTCCCTACCAGGCCAACTTGAAGACCATCCTCAACCTAACGTACCATCTTCAAACTACAAGACCAAAGTGATGGGCCCACAGACAAACCATACAAGTATGAAAACAGGCAACACAGTTAGTGACCAGGCAGGAACACCTATCCTGACACACACACACTCTTAAAATGGGCCAGTTTAGCCAAAGAATCTGTGAGAACATGCAAGATAGTGTCCACACAGAGAGTGACCTGGCAGGACAAGGAAACTCCACACTGTTAGCAGGCAGGCAAACGGTCACAGGAAACACTTATGTATGCAGAGGTGGCAGTTCATCAAAGAAATTCTGGTGTACACCAACGTCCAGCCATATGAGGCCAACCTGAAGACTAAGATCAACCTAACGCATCGTCTTGAAACTGCAGGATCAAATTGTTGGACTCACAGACAAACCATGCAAAGTATGAAAAGAGGCAAACTCCAGCACAGTTAGTGACCAGGCAGGAGCACTTGTCCACACACACACACGCTCACTTGAAATGGGCAAGTTTAGCCACAGAATCCGTGCACTTGGATATACGGAGAAAATGCAAACTCCACATTGAAGGATAAACTCAAATTATGAGAACAAGCAAAGCCCATACAGTCAGTGACCAGGCAGAGGTGACAGTCCATCAAAGAAAACACTTGTACACACCAACGTCCACCCGTACCAAACCAACTTGAAGTTGAACCTCAACCTGACGTGCCATCTTGAAACTGCAGGACCCAAACTGATAGACTGACTGACGCATGAAAAGTATACAAGTATGGAAACAAGCAAACTCCACACAATTAAGAGACCAAGCAAGAATTCCTGTCCATTATAAGAAACACGTATCTACACACACACACACTCTCTCACTTAATAGGGGTCAGTTTATTCAGAGAGTCCATCCTAGAGTACCTGGAGAAAATGCACTTGGATATACGGAGAACACGCAAACTCCACATTCGAAAGGTAAACTCAAAGTATGAGAGCAAGCAAAGTCCACAGAGTCAGTGACCAGGCGTCTAATGTTAGCCCGTCAGACAAATCATTCGTGTATACAGCCAGTAGAGTGTGGGATAAAAACTGTAATAAGGAAAGACAACCCATGCAGAGATCAGAAGGATGAAACTCTACAGAGTTAGTGACCAGGCAGGAAGACCAGTCCATCACATTTACACACAGCCACTTTACAGTCACCGGTCAACCTATCAGACTTGGCTTAAAAATGTTGGATGAAGTTGGAATAAGGAAAGACAACATAATGTCTGAAGAATGTGGGATGAAATTGGACACATGAGAATGAGCAACTCCCCACAGTTAGTGATGACCAGGCAGGTAGGCCCATCCATCACAGGAAACACTTATCCACAAACACACACACAAGTGGTCACTTAAAATGGGTCCGTTTATTCAAAGAACTCATCCTAGAGTACCTGGAGGAAAATGCTCTTGGATATACGGAGAACACGCAAACTCCACATTCAAAAGGTAAACTCAAAGTATGAGAGCAAGCAAAGTCCACACAGTCAGTGACCAGGCAGGGAGGCCAGCCATGTATACAACCAGACTTACTTATGTGAAACAAGCTAAGAGTCACAAAATCCACTTTAGCACAACATCTAAACAGTGTGGGATGAAACTTGGAGTAAGAACAGACGATCCATACACAGATAAGGACAAGGAAAGTGAATGTCTGCAAAATATGGGAGGAAACTGAAGTACGAGAACACGCGGAGTCCATACAGTCAGTGACCAGGCAAGGGAGGCCCATCCACCAGGTATACAAACAGACTCGCTCATACAAAGCCAGTTCTGAGTCACAAATCAACGTTAACACTCCATATAGAAAATATGGGATGACACCGGAGAACCAAAAGACAAGGATGGCACTTATGAGAACAAGAAAAATGAAGTACGAACACAAAGACATGGACTGATAAGAGTCAGGAACCAGGCTGAGATGCCAGTCTGTCACAGGAAATGCTCAAGTGCCACAATCAGACTCCTTATACACAAAGTCAATCTAAGAAAATATGGAGTGAAAATGACGAAGGAAAGGAAAATCCATACGTTTGAGAACAAGATAGGAAAAACTAAGAGACAAGGTTAAGAGTCCATGGCAGGCCAAGTTAAAGAAACTGAAGTACGAGATCAAGCAAAAATGCACACAGTGAATGACCAGGCAAGGGAGGCAAGTCCATCACAAGAAAAGATTTCACATTCACCTTCACGTCCGCACCCAGGCAGGGATGCCAGTCCATCACATATATAACGAGGCTCACTTAAACAAACTCACTGCATTGAAAAGATGGGATGAAATCGGAGCAACAAAAGACAATCCATGCATAAACATACTAGAATGAGCAAACCCCACACTGTTAGTGACAAGGGAATCCATCATGGCACAGAATTAGCATAATCATCAACAGTCAGTGCCACAAAAGCCAATGAGGAGTCACCAATCAGCATAAAAAAAAGGAGGAAAATGGAGTAGAAACGGACAATCTATACAGACACACACAGTCAGCGATGGCAGTCTGCTGCGGGAAACACTCGCATACACACACACACACATCCACCTCTACCGGGCCAACTTGGAGTCAGAGCTCACCCTAACACGCCATCCTGAAACTGAGGCACTGACAGTATACACACGTAAGAGAACAAGACACCTCCACACAGTTACTGACTGGGCAGAGGTGACAACCTGTTCATTTAAAGCCACCCATCGGGCTAAAACAAAGACCTTTAAAATACGGAACAGGAGGAAATAGAAGTATCCAGAGATGAACCACAGAGAAAGTCACTGGAAGAACAATGCGTAGGAACATAAGAGCACAGGGAGAGCATTCAAACGGCACACACCCAGCTCAGACTCAGTCTCAGTCTCAGCAGGACTGACCACTGCATCACCTTACTGCCCTGTTCATGAAGGAGATGACGACAGACAGATAGAGTAGTAGGCAAGATTAAACTTTTCAATAAATTGACGAGACAGGATAGATAGATAGATATGAAACACACTCTATGATAGACAGATAGATAGACTTTAATAAATTGACAAGACATAGATATCTATCGATCTATCTATATTGTCTTTGTCAATTTATGCGTCAATATAGCGTAGTAGGCAAGATTAAAATTTAATAAATTGAAAAGAAAGGCATTTTATTACAGACAGCTAGATAGATGGTATAGTAGGCAAGATTAGAATTTTAGATAAATTGACAAGAAAGGCATTACATGATATCCTATCCATCTATAATGTCTTTCTTATTAATTTATTAAAAAGTTTAATCTTGCCTACTACACTATCTACCTATCTAGGATAGCATAGTAGGCAAGATTAAACTTTTTAATAAATTGACAAGAAAGGCATTTTAAGACAGACAGACAGATAGATGGTATAGTAGGCAAGATTAACAATTTAGATAGATTAACAAGAAAGACGTTATATAGGATAGATGGATAGATCAATAGATGGATCAATAGACAGGATTCAAGAAATTTGTAGAAATTCCAGCCTTATCCTAAATTTAGATGACAGTTCAATGCAAGTGAAATGCAAGTTGTATCACACCAGGCAGATAAAATACCAAGCTTGATTCCATTGAAAGGCAGGAACCAACCCTTAATCGGCTAAGAGACCACCATATGTTCCTCTTGTGGGGCAAATTTAGAGTCGCCCATTATTCAGATATGTGCATCTATGAGACATGAACAGGAAATCAAGGTACCCAGAAGTAACGTCGGACAGACATGGGGAGAACCTGCAAGTACCACAAAGAGTCGCTCAGAGTAGCTAAAGTATCACTGAAGTGTGAAGATGCAGACATGACACAGGCAGCACCTCTGTGTCTGAATCCAATTGATGTCCCACCCCTACTGACATCATATGTACACAGGGAGAACCTGCAAACTCCAGACATCTACATGCTAAAACCACAGTGTGTGCCACCTACAATGAACACAATTTCTCAAAATATCTCAATTATAAATGAAGCCAGCAGATCCAGGGAGAACATGCAGCCTCCACAAAGACAAACAAGCTTTGTGCTGAATCTGTGAGGCGTGCCACCCACGTGGTATGTTTACTTAAAAAACAGCGAACATATAACAGGTCACGAGGACACAGGGAGAACATGCAAGGTGCATAAAGTCAGACTATCTGCACACTAAAAATGTCAAGTATGCTCTCCACGTGGAACACGAATACTCAAAAATATCTAAATTATAAGTCAAGTCAGGAGACACAAAGAGAACAAGCAAACTTAACCAGGTTAATATCTTTATGCTCAATCCAAGAGGCGTGCCACCCGCACTGTACACGATTACACAAGCTGTTTCAGTTACAGGAGAAGTCGTGCAGATATAAGAAAAGTCGAGCAGACACAGGAAGAACCTGCAAACTCCACAAAGACAGAATCTGCATGCTGAATCAGCGAGGTGCACCACACAAAATGCCCAAACAATAAGAGAAGCCATGTGGACACTATTACTCAAAATATCCAAACTATAAATGAAGTCATCACGCAGACTCCACAAAGACAGTGCCTGCACAATCAGTCCATGAAGTACACTGCGGACGCGGAAGACAATCGCTCAGAATGTCCGAACTATAAATGATCACGTGACACAGAGAGAACATGCAAACTCCACAAACACAGAAACCTTCAGGCTGAATCCATGAGGCCCGATGCCCACACACGATATGTTTACTCAAAATATCTCCATGATACGAGAAGTCATGTGGACCCTGAGAGAACATGCAATCTCCACACAGGCAATGTCTTCATGCTGAATCAGTGAGGCCTACTGGCCACACTGTAGACGATGAGTCACAATGTCTAAATTATAAATGAAGGCACACAAACATGGACAGAACACATAGACTCCATTAACACAAAAACCTTTAGGTTGAATCCATGAGGCGTGATGCCCACACGGTATGCTTACTCAAAATATCTCACTTATACGAGAAGTCATGTGGACCCTGGGAGAACATGCAATCTCCACACAGACAATTCTCTCTATGCTGAATCTGTGAGGTGTGCTGCCCACATGGAACACAATGACTTAACAAATCTCAATTATAAATTAAGTCACACGAGCATGGGGAGAACATGCAAACTCTACACAGATGCTAAATCTGTGGGGTCTGCTGCCCACATGGAACACCATTGCTCAAAACATCTAAACTATAAATTAAGTCCCCAAAGACAGGGAGAACATGCAAAGTCCACAAAGACAGTATCTTCATGCTGAATCTGTTGGATACACCGCCTACACTCCACAGTTATTCAAGATATCTGAATTATAAATTAGGTCATGTGGACACAAGGAGAACAAGCAAACTCCACAAAGACAACAGCTGCACTCTTGAATCAGTTAAGGTGTTCTGCCCATATGGAACACAATTCCTCAAAATATAGAAATTATACATGAAGTCACGCAAGCACGGGGAGAACATGCAATCTCCACCAAGACAATACCTTCACGTTTTAACAGTGAGGCCTGACACCCACACAGTACATTTACGCAAAATATCTCAATGATATAAGAAGTCATGTGGACCCTGGGAGAACATGCAGTCTCCACACAGAGAATATCTTCTTGCTGGAACAGAGAGGCATGCTGACCACGCTGTATGCAATGACTCACAATATCTAAATTATAAGTGATGCCACCGAAACATGGGGAGAACACGCAGACTTCACAAACACAAAAACCTTTATGCTGAATCCATGAGGTCTGACACCCACACGGCACGTTTACTCAAAATACCTTAATGATACAAGAATATGCAGTCTCCACACAGATACTGAATCCATGAGGTAAGCTACCCACGTGGAGTACAATTAGTCAAAAGACCAAAATTACAAAATGAATTTATAAAACAAAAGGGAAAAGACGGCACCTGAACCTGCAATCAGTGAGGTATGCTGCCCATGCTGAGCACAATTACTCCGAATATCTAAACTATAAATGATCAGAGTCACAGGGAGAACACGCAAACTCCACAAAGGCAACATTGACAATGTAGAAATCAGTGAAGCAGGCCACCCACATGCCATATGAGGACACCAAATAATCTGAATTAGAAAGAAAGACAGGCAGATGTGGGCAGAGTCCACCAAGCCAGTATTTGGAATCTGAATACGTCTGGTACACCACCAACTAAGTACAATCCAGCCTTCCATTTTCTATCCTCACTTATCCTGATCAGGGGTAGCGGGGCACTTGAAGCCTACCCCAGCAAGTGACAATTCCTGAACAGGACGCCAGACCATCACAGACTGAACACACACACACACACCAGGGGCCAATTTATCATCACCAAGCCACCTAAACCTGCAGGTCTTTAGACTGTGGAAGCCATACGAACACAAGGAGAACATGCAGACTCCACACCGGGAGAAGCACCCACTGAATACAACCACTCAAACCTTGTAATGAAGTCACGGAGAGGAACACACATAATATATTATATATATATACATAATATATTATATATATATACATAATATATAATAGGGGGCAAATTTATCATCACCAAGCCACCTAAGAATGGAAAGAATGGAAGGAAAGCCACACGAACACAAGGAGAACATACAGACTCCACAGAGAGAAAGAGAAGCACCCACTGAATACAACCACTCAAACCTTGTAATGAAGTCACGGAGAGGAACACACATACATAATATATTATATTATATTATATATATATATAATATATATATAAATACATATATAATAGGGGGCAAATTTATCATCACCAAGCCACCTAAGAATGGAAAGAATGGAAGGAAAGCCACACGAACACAAGGAGAACATACAGACTCCACAGAGAGAAAGAGAAGCACCCACTGAATACAACCACTCAAACCTTGTAAATGAAGTCACGGACAGACACACACACACACACACACACAGACTAACAGACAGAGGGTCACAGTCCAGGCCCACGTGATGCACAGTCGAGTTCCCGGCTGTCTAAGTCATCGCACCCCGGCCCCGATGAGTGTCACGGATTATAAAGCTTCCAGAACGTCAAACGGTCTGACAACCCAGAGAGTCGACGAGCCCACAACGCCACATCCAGGCGGCCAACAAAAGGAAGGAGGCGAGCTACTAACCCACCTACTCATCCATCCATTTTCTAACCCTACTTTCTCCTCATAAGCACACATTAGCATCTCAAAGCCAAGCACAGACGGGTTATTCCACACCGGGTGGGCTCCATGAGCCGAACCTTCAAGCATCCCCCCCCCCCCCCCCACCAAACCCCCAAGCACCTTAAGAACTGAACACACAGGATCAAGTCAGCGTCCATTTTTTTTTTCTCTTTTATTTGGATTTATATAGAAATACTTAAAAAAACATGAAGTAGCACCATTACTTAAGTTTTTACCTTTATTATGTAGAACTTTAAAATGTCAGAAAAATAAAACTCTTGATACAATTTCAAATCTTGTTTCAGCAAATATAATATTAGTATTTTGACCATGAGGTTAAAGGCCCTTTATTATAAAATAAAATATACTTTGTCATTTTTTTTTTTTAAACTTTGCTCAATAAAGTACATTTACGCTCAAGTAACTTCACCTACATATACATAAACAAGTGGTAAACAAATGTATTAAAATAGAAATACTAAAAACTATAGTGGTGTAACAGAATTTTGGAAATTTCCACTGGAATCTAATTTATACAAATGTTAGAAAGCATAAACTGTTCCTTTTTAATTTTTTTTTTTTTCCCGGTCGACTTACTAAGTTTTATACATTTTTTTTTATAATAATATAGAATAAAATAGGCTTTATATCACTGAATAAAAAATATGCTGGGTGAAGCAGATTTCGTGTTTTCTCTTTTTGCTGAACCTACAAAACCTCCATCCCAACAGAATACTGTTTAACGCAGTACACATTTTGTGGGGTTTATTTATTATTATTATTATTTTCTTTTTTTTTCCCATCCACATTTTGTGTGATTATTAAAATAATACAGTGTTCTTCGCCATAAGGCCATACTAAAAAATAAAAAAAGATTTATCTTTTTAACCCCAGCTACAAAAAAGTTCACTGAACTTAAATTAAAATACTTGTAAACATCTTTGCAATACGAAATATAATCTTTCAAGTCAAAAAAGAATAAAATACTTCAATCTGTATTTAATGCAATTGATCATTAAAACTTTAAACTTGTGATTTTTTTAATATATATATATATACTTTTTTTTTTTTTCTTAGATATGTCGATGCTCGTTGTTCATTCGTTTAACTAAAGCTGCAGTATCTTAATATATTTATATATTTCCACAGGAACTTTTTGCCTCTTTTTAAATTTTTTCTTCTTAAATACAAAGCACTCAGAAGCACCCAAATGTTAGCGCTGCACTCGGACCCCCACCTCTCTCTCTCTGCTACAACAAAGGGTGGGGGTCCAGGTTTGTAAATAGCCTATACATCACATGACTTAAAGTACCTCGATAAACTTCATAAATATGTTGATTTTGCTAGTACTCTTATTTTATTTTTTTTGCCTTTACTTATAACATGCACTAGATGTCGGAAATGTTCTCTTCAAGCTACAGTACATTAACCAATGGCCCTCGAGGGTCCTGCCACGTCCCTTTTTTGGATACTGCAGCTTTAAACAGCGTGACGTTATGTATATACATATTTGCATTTCTCTATACATATATGTACACACATTTTGTGTTTTCCTTTCTTTCTTTCTTTCGTTTTATAATGCAGTACAAGAAAGTTCAGAATTGGTTCCATTACGAAAATATACGTATAGCCTGAGTAACTGCAGCATGGCAGACGGGGCATTTGGGCTCGTTTTTCTCACAGATGCGGTTTGCACACTCCATGCAGAACAAGTTGTGGCCGCACGGCACCAGGGCGGCAATCACTTCACTCTCAAAGCACACCGAGCAATCCCGGCTACCCTTCCTCCCCGTGCCCGATGAGGAAGAGGAACTAGAGGAAGAGCTGGAAGAAGAGGAGGAGGAGGACGAGGAGGCCGAAGAATCGGAGGGCACCCCGGATAAGTGAGATCCAGAGAGGGACACGATGCTATTGGAAAGGCCGTTGCCGGCATAGGTGGGGAAACCCAGGCCGCCGCCCCCGGGGTCGCTGCGGACCCGGCGGGCGAGCGGGTGCTCGGCTACCCCGCCGACGTGGTGCAGCGGTGGTGACAGCCTGGGCTGAGTGCCGCACCCGACCCCGTTGGCCCGACGCTGGTTAGCAACCATCCCATTGGCGTTTGTGGAAGCACTGGCCGGGAAAATGGTGGAGGAAGGAACCAGGTTGCGCTCGTACTGGGACCAGACCAGTGTGGACACGGGAGGAGCAGGTGCAGGGTCAAATCCGGGCGGCGAGTCAAAAGCCAAGTCAGTGCAATCAGGGGAAATCACATCACTGCCATAGATAAATCCATTGCCATTGCTGTTGACGTTATTGTTGTTGTTGTTTCCATTATTTGCCGTCGTGTAGCTCAAGGCCGGGCTGGGTGGGCTGTAGTCGGCCAGCCTCGAGCTGCTGTTGTTCCCAAAGTAAGAGTCTGTTGAGGCACTGCCCAGAGAGCTGGAGCTGTCATTGCGGTAGTTGGAAAAAGGCTTCCGTCCGGACGTGGGGGTCATGCTGGGTGTGGGCTTGCTCCAAAGGCTTCCGGGACCGTGATGGTCGAAGCCCACATCGGTGCCATTGGCGTGGAAGTCATTCTCGTCGGTGAGCTCGATCAAACCGCCGGTGCGCATGGCAATGTGGGCTTCGATCTCCTCCCTGGCCCGATCCACATTCTCGGGCATGCCCGTCACCTCGAACACCGGTTCCTTATCCCTGCTCGGCGTGACGATGTAGGTGTGCGTCTGCTGCTGGATGCGCTTGATGGTCGCCCCTTTCGGTCCCACCACCAGCCCCACGACCCTGTAAGGGACCCGCACCTGGATCGTGGTCTGCCCAGGGAGGTTGGGGGGACCGGGGGCCGTTCCGCTGCCGTTCAAGCTGGTGTTCTTGTTCCTCGAGGCTCGGATCATGGAGAAGTGCTCCGCCGCCGAGATGATCTCCCTGCGAGCCATTGCTACATCTTCTCTTCTGCCAGTCACAACAAAGACTGGCTCCTCCCCACGCACTGGCGTCTTGATATAGGTGTTGGTCTTCGCTCGCAGGGCTTTGATTTTACAGCCTGTCGAGAGGGAGAGAGAGAGAGAAGAGGGAGGAGAGGGTTACAATTAATGAGAAAGAAAGAAAGAAAGTAAATGGGCTAGAAATAATGAGAAAGAAAGAAAGAAAGAAAGAAAGAAAGAAAGAAAGAAAGAAAGAAAGAAAAAAAAAAACAAAAAAAGAAAGAAAAAAAGAAAGAAAGAAAGAAAAAAAGAAAGAAAGAAAGAAAGAAAGAAGAGACTAGAAATAATGAGAAAGGAAGAAAGAGTAAAGGGACTAGAAAGAAAGAAAGAGTAAAGGGACTAGAAAGAAAGAAAGAGTAAAGGGACTAGAAAGAAAGAAAGAGTAAAGGGACTAGAAAGAAAAAAAGAAAGAAAGAAAGAAAGAAAGAAAAAGAAAAGAGACTAGAAATAATGAGAAAGGAAGAAAAAGAAAAGAGACTAGAAATAATGAGAAAGGAAGAAAGAGTAAAGGGACTAGAAAGAAAGAAAGAGTAAAGGGACTAGAAAGAAAGAAAGAAAAAGAAAAGAGACTAGAAATAATGAGAAAGGAAGAAAGAGTAAAGGGACTAGAAAGAAAGAAAGAGTAAAGGGACTAGAAATAATAAAGAAAGAAAGAAATCCTATCCAAATATAAATACAAGGACAGTCTGGAAAGACAAATGAAGGCATGCAGCTTGTCACACGTGCACTTGAGGTGACCATAATATTGCACCAATGTCCCCCAATCAACCGCCCCCCCCCCAGTATATGGCACCTTATACGATCTAAAAATCGCGTGAAACAAAATGATATATATATATTTTACATTTCTATAATAGCCTACAAAATTGAATTGTTGTTTCAGGTATTCATTCATAAAATATGTCCACATAGGTTGAATAAATAACCCTGAACCCAGCCTAACAGTAAATAATGGGGGGAAAATATTATTGAATGATTTTTAAGTCGTTTTAATGCGTTATCATCAAAGGACTCCAAGCTGCCTTAGGGCTATTTATATAAACTCTTTGTCTGAAGTAGTTTCTGCTTGTGAATTTCCCATTGGGATTAATAAAGTATCTATCTATCTATCTATCTATCTAAACAAATGGATGTCTAAAGTAGAACAAAGAGGTGCTTCCGAGTCCATCTATAAACATGTCGAACTCTCAGTTAAAAAAATTATTATTATTATTATACTAAAATAATCCCAATCATCTATGAAATATAAAATGAAATGGGAGTATTTAGGTTGGAAATCCACGGGGGGAAAAAAAACTAATCAAAACGATTAATTAGAGGCCGTTGTGCTGCGAATACAGCTACCTCGATGTTAATCCGTTGATTCGTTAAAAAAACGGAAAAGCGAGTTTAAATAAATAAATACCCTCCATTAAACCGTTTTCGAATCTGGAGCCATTCCGGTAGCTGCTTTTGTTCGCATCGTGCAGAGACGCGCGACAGTCCAAAATGCGTGGACGTGCGCACACTTTTTACAAAATTGTGCTTTGGTTCAACATTTGTCAACGTTGGGTTAAGAGGGTACTGTCCGTTCACTAAAGGGAGGGGGGGGGGGGGCGGTGTTTGGCTTTCTAAGAACGGGGTGCGAATTCTCGAAAGGTTGGTTGTATATTTGGAGCAAACGGTATGCGAGATTGTTTAAAAACAGGCCTTGGGACTTACAGGAAAAAAAATTAAGTGTGATGCTGTAGATTCTGGGAATTACTGGCCAACATAAAAATAAATCGGACACACAGTGACCCTCATTACCAAAAAATAAATTAATAAATGAGCTGAGGAGGTTACATTACAAGATGTAAGGGGAGGACGGATGTTGGTGAAGGAACAAGGGACTGGATGGGCTTTTTTTTGTCAGGGAATGCATGTGTAAAACGGAGCGGCGTTTCTGCGCTCTTCACGACAAGCATGCCTCCACTTCCCTTTGTCTACAGGAAGAAACCCAGCAGCTTCCAGCATAGATATATTTTAAGTGTTGTTACACGATTTGAGAAGCTGATCACACAATACCCGGCTAACACAATGACACCCAGTTGACGAAGATAAAACCAAAAGGAAATGGCAACTTTTCCGTGCAAAAAAAAAAGAAAGAAACCCGAATGCGCCCCTATACTGTATATCTCATACATGCAGCTGCATGACCAGACACATCCGTGGAGATCGGCACACGCACCTTGCCTCCCGACGATCTCTGCGACGTGCTCGGAGCTCGGCACAGGTACGCACTCGGTCATATTCACGCTCTTTTTCCGAGGCTCGTTATCGTAGATGGAATTGTCATCATTGTCCAAACCTAGCAAAGAAAGCTGATCCAGAGCTATCTGCAAGGCTCTTTGGTCGTCGAGGGTTTCCCCGTTGCTGCCGTTTCTTTCCATGTCGGCAAAAAGCGAACTAGGCATCTTTGATATTTCGAAGCCAGCGGATCAGGAAGAGCAGACAAAAAAAAAAAAAATTAAGGAAAAGGGACAAGATCGGTAAAGGGGGAAATGGATATTTTGATTTTGTTCTTGTTGTTGTTCTTGCTTTAATCCCGTGGTGCAAAATCAGTGCTCCTCTTTCGTTGCAAAAAAAAAATATAAAAATAAATAAATTAATTTAAAAAAAATCAGTGCAATCCAGTTTATAGAGGGGGGCGTTCTCGGAATCCGGACCCCCAGATTCTGCGGGACGAACAGAACGCGAATTTCTGGAATGCCGGCGGTGGCAGCGTATTCCTTAAAGGAGCCCCTCCCCGGCTCGCTACGCTGCGCTCCGTTCTGTTTTCTGTCTGATTTGCAGCAGCCAGGCAGCACTCTACTGGTGAATATGTTGGCGTGACGTCACGGCTAGGGAAGGGACGGTGCGGCGCTGTGCCCTATTTGCATAACCCAGTTGATTGGCCACATTGGAAGCCCGGGGTGGGCTGCGAAAGACTGAACCTTCAGGCGAGCTGCTTTCTTTGTTGTGTAACGAAACAATAAAAAAATGTGATCAAGATAGTTCTTATCACTCCACATTAGTGTTAATACACCCCACTTTCGTGGTGTAGATTCTCTTTTGAGATTAAAAGACTGAAACTACCCCGAGGATATTGACTGAGCACTCCGATTTTTTTTTTTCTTTTTGGAACCCGGATTTTGACCCAACAACGAAGCCGCGCTTCATTCTTCCGCTCTCTTCTGAACAAACAAAGCAAAGCGACACCTCTCGTAAAAGACACTGCAGCACGTGCGAATCGTGGCCCCGGAGCCAAGCTCTTGTTGTCTTATCTTTAATAGAAGAAAAAGATGGAATGCGGAGTTCGAAAAGGGGGCCTCCGGGCTCACTTTTAAAAATGAACCGATTGCGCCACGTTATATAGCGCATTTCAATGAAAAAAAAACGTATTTACAGATTCGAAGTGGAAACACTTCGCTTTACAATTAATGAAAGCAGGTCGTTTAAAGTTATGCGAAGAACGATGGCATCATATACTTTGATTTTTATTACTCCCCCGGCCATCAGATGGCAGTTTGTGAGGCTCAAGAGCTTGTGTTTCGGAGATGGTGGTGTGTAACACTGGGGCTCCTCAGAGAACCGTCCTGTACTCTTCCTGTTCACTTTCAACATTTGGGCCACCTGGGGGAGCTCCATTTCAGGCTATGTTTTCCTGGTTAAAGCTGTCCAGAGGTCCTGTTTTTTTCCGGAACATCCTCGTTTTTAATGTGTTGCATCTCGGAATTTACCAAAAAATGCCTAGATTCTTCCATTTTCAGTGCGAAGGTAGAAAGAACTACTTGTGTATTCCATTAAGGCACATCCAGAACTCCAAGTGGGACCACCATGCCCAACTACTCAACTCCAATCCGCTCTTTTATTTAATTTGCATCCAACACACTCACCAGATCAATACGTTGTATCCTGTTTTGGAATCTGGTTAGCCTGCTCTGCCCCAGTTTTTTTTCTTCAAATTGAGGGCCCAAGGGGATCACAGAATACGTTGTTTAATGTGAAAATTCTAGAAGCTGAAAGTGGTGGTCTTCAGAGATTTGAAGACATTAAGTTCCTAGAAGGCTAGAACCAGCTACTTCCGTTAATCATCTTTCCTAGTTAGTATCCCCCATCGTTCTCCATCTGTGGTTCCTCACGTTTTTGTTGAAGGAAGGAGTGAGTGCCCATTTGCATTTCAGTTCGCTAAAAGCTGTGCTTATGTGTCGTCCTACAAGTCCATGGATTTATGGGACATTGCTAAGGCACGGGCTCAAAGCTCTGCGCCCATGCTCCTACATTTTCGTTTAAAAACAGCAAACACCTCTGTAAACGCTCTTCAGAGCCAGGGATTTTTAAAACGTAGGCAATTCATTGAGGATGGGCAAAAAGGCTAACTCCATCGCATTCTGGTTGGTACGTGCTTATTACGTGCCTCGTCCCTGATTGGATTCTGCTCAATACAACGTCTCATTCCCTGATTGGTTACCCTTCATGAAAGAAATGCATTATCCAACACAGCTGGCAGGGAGATGTGCTTTCCAGGGTGTGTGTTTTGTTGCTTTGCTATGCATTGTGGGATATGGCTGGCCTTTCACCCCGGCCAATACCCACAGGCCGTAAGGTGGAGCCCTGCCTGCAACATAGAGGTGCCCCGAGTTCCAGCAGGGCATCATGGACAGTGGAGTTTTTCATCACAGCCCTGCTGGATACCATGGGGGCCTCCAGGAGATGTTGCAGGAAGGCCCAGATTCTTTGGTTTCACCTATAACCCGGAAGTACGTCTTAGTCACGGCGACAGAGGGAATGACATACTTCCGGGATGAAGAAGAGAAGTTTTCACCTGGTCATGAACTATATAAAGTACTGTGGGAGATCCCAGGGTTGAGCTGAGTCGGGAGGAAGGGTGGCAACGCGTCTGGGAGTGGAGGATTGTTTATTGATTAGTGTTATTGTTTTGATTTATGAGTATTGTGGAGTGGAGGATGCTTCGTGCACAATAATGTCCGAATAAATATTATTATTGGACTTTTATCTGGTGTCTGGCGTCTGATCAGAGGGGGCGCTATCGCTCCCTTGAACCCTATCTGTCACAGCATCTAAACTGTGTTTTGTGTGTGTGTTTTTTTTAGAAATAGTTGTCAGGCGACTGTTCATGCTACACAATGGAGTCGCCAGTCGTGTGCTCAAATTACACAAACTTGGTTCGCTCCTGATTGTGCAGTTTGTGAGAGAAAATCGGGCATCTCTCTCCTCCTATTCTGCACTTGAAACAACAACCGATGAAGCTGAATTTTGGATTTAGGAAATCCGTCGACGACTACAACTCGGGCTTAAGAAATCCCCCAGCCTAGGGCCCCTGTTAAGACGTCTATGCTGTGCTCATAACCGGTATAGGTGGACGATTACTTCTTATGTGTTTTCGCTGGTCTAGTATGGATGAACATACTTCTGTAAGCACGTTGAAAACGTTAGTGTGGGTGAAGATCGTTTTTGGTTAAAACACACATTTCTAAATGAAAACATGATAACGTGGATGTAACCTTAGTTTCGGCATAAAAGCGAACCAGTGTGTTTACAGCCATCGTCAGATTCGATTAGTTTTACACTAGGAGACACCCAAGACTGATCGTCTCTCCCGAAGAATTTTTATTACATTTTTCTTTTTATTTAAGTATATTTTTTGGAAGGGGAAGGGGCCATGAGGATCTTTGATTTTGGTTTAGGGGGCTTGAAAGAAAATAGTCTGAGAAGCACTACACTACGCATTTCTAATATATTACCACTTGAAAGTGCTAAAGGTTGTACTGATAATGGAGATAAATCAGAGAACAGGAGGCTGGTGAAGGACTTGGTCTTGTGGAGCAGCGACAATCACCTGTAGATGAACATTGACAAGAAAAAAGAATTGATGGTGGACTTCTGACATGTTAAGGAGCCCCTAATACCCGGGAGACGAAGTGGAGGTGGTACAGAGCTACAAGCACCTGGGGGTCCATACGGACTGCATACTGGTCTGATCAAGCAACATAATGGCGCTGCATAAGAAGGTCAAGAGTAGACTATACTCTCTGAGGGGACTCCGGTCTTGTGATTTGTGCAGCAAGCTGCTGGAAATGTTTTGCCAGTCCGTTGTAGCCAGTGTGTCGTTCTACGCTGGCGTCTCCTGAGGAATTAAACTGAGTCCAGACGATGCAAAACACCTGAACAAACGTCTCAGAAAAGCCAGCTCTCGACACCCTGAAGGCTGTCGTGTGGAAGAGGATGGCAGCAAAATTGAATGCCATCATGGACAATTCTGCAATTCCTTCCAGGGGGTCACATTCTACTTTTAGTCATAGGCTCACACCTCCACGGTGTGGTAGGAAGATCTGCTGCCATCAGAAGTGCCATTAGGCACTTGAACGCTTTCCTCTTGGTGTCAGTTCCTTCACTCCAGGAAGAAGCTGTACAAAAACAGTACAAACTTCAATATACTAGTAATTCTATAGTGTAATATTTATTATATTGTATGTTTTTATTCTGTCGTCTTATACTATACTTTGACTTGACATCTTTTAATTTTATGTTTGCTGCGGTATGCATCTCAATTTCCTCTTGGGGACTGACAAGGATTATCTAAATTAATCGAATCTAACCAGTTGGCATAATGGACAATGGGGCTCCATTGAGTAGGAAGTGCCACCCACTAATTGCCACACTTCATTGACTTTACACATTGTGCTATACACTGCTATGTACATCGGCATATACTGCAAATACATAAATGGTCACTGCGAGGTAATCCCATGCGCCATCTACCTACCTTTAAGGAGCGTTGTGCACATCTCGTAAGTTAGGACGTCAAGCTGTGACAAGACATGTTGGGCTAACGTATCATGTCATTGTCAGAACTACTCAAGAACACCTGTTTATAGCATCCTCCATGCTGCACCACGTAACCACCAATAGAATTTTGTCTTGTATAGCACCTTTCCATATTGGGCAGCACTGACTGGGATTACGGAGACCTGGATTTGCATCCAGGGTCCGCCCTGCATGGAGCTGGCATCCCCCCCTATGTCTGCGTGGGATTCCTCCCACAGTCCAAAGACATACAGCTTAGTGTGGATTGGTGACATTAAGTTGGCCCTAGTGTGTGGTTAGTGTGTGTGTGTGTGTGTGTGTGTGTGTGTGTGTGTGTGTGTGTGTGTGTGTGTGTTCAGCCTGTCCAGAGTGTGTTCCTGCCTTGCACCCTATGCTAACTGGGATAGGCTCCAACAACCCCCCTCATGACACTCTTCAGGATTAAGCAGGTTAGAAATTGTCCTTTCCATATAGAGCACCAGCCCCAGGCACTTTAAAAGAACAGCTACTTAGTACACACCATCACTTAGAGGTTACACAGCCATCTTGCAGTCTTTCCATCCTTTTAGTGACCCACATAAGATGCTTAATAATAATAATAATAATATAAATCCATTTCCAAACCTACTTATCCTGAACAGGGTAGCCAGGAACCTGGAGCCCATCCCAGCCAGCATGAAGTACAAGGCAGGATCAACTTCAGGTCAGGGTGCCAGTTCGAACCATCACAGGATGAACTCACACAGACACACACACTCACTTACATTCACCAGGGGGAAATTTAGCACCGCCAGCCCACCTAACCTACATGCCTATGGACTGTGGGAGGAACCTTATGGGGACACAGAGAGAACATGTAGACTCCACACAGGGAGAACATGGGACACGAACTCCGGTTTCTTTATTGTAAGGTGACACCATTAGCTTGGAGCCACTGTGCTGGACCAATAATAATAATAATAATAATAATGATAAATTACATGTATATAGCGGGGCAGCATGGTGGCGCAGTGGTAGCGCTGCTGCCTCACAGTACGGATACCTGGGTTCGCTTTCCAGGTCCTCCCTGCATGGAGTTTGCATGGTGTCCCCTTGTCTGCATGGGTTTCCTCCCACAGTCCAAAGACATGCAGGTTAGTTGTAGTGGCGATCCTAAATTGTCCCGAGTGTGTGCTTGGTGTGTGTGTGTGCCCTGCCCAGGGATTTGATTCCTGCCTTGCGCCCTGTGTTGGCTGGGATTGGCTCCAGCAGACCCCTGTAACCCTGTGTTCGGATATAGTGGGTTGCACAATGACTGACTGACTGACTGACTGACTGACTGACTGACATTTATATAACGCTTTTCTAACCTACTCAAATTGCTTTACGCAGACAGTAGGGAGCCACGTCATCCATCACCAATGTGTAGCAACCACCTGAATGATGCAATGGCAGCCATTCGTGAACCAGTACACTCACCACACATTAGCTATCAGGCGGTGAAGGAGTGATACAGAGTGTTAGGGGAGGACCAGAATGAACGAGGACATGGTGGGCAATATAACAATTTTATCATGAAAATAACCTACTCTTTTCAAAATATGCCCAGGGATCTTTTATGACCACAGGGAGTCATCTGAAGGACAGTGCCATTTTAACAGTACACTTTCTCTGTCACTGCCTGGGGGGGGGGGGGGCATTGGGATCGACACAAGTGTGAACGCCCCCTGCTGGCCTCACCAACACCTCTTTGTTTGGTGCTTTTCCAAGGGGCCAGTGTGCCATAGTGGTTACAGCTTTGGACCTCAGACCCTGAGATTGTGGGTACTGGCACTCATGTGTGACCATGAGCAAGTCACGTCACCTGGTGGTGCTGCCAGATGTCACCTTGGATAAAGGAGTCAGCCAAATAAATAAATGTCGATGGTCTCCCAACAGACCTAGACATGCTTAGATTCAGGTGCATTAACTGTTCTGAAGTGCTGATGGTACGTCTGCTTACGAGTGCCTTTATATAGCGCCTTTCAATACTGAACCACACCTAATGACATAAGAATACTACAGTACTTTTTCATGTCAGTATGCTACAGAAAAACAGGCCTAAGTGACATGGAACTGGCAACTTTAGCTTACAATCACAACCAAGCAACCTTGTTTTATAGAGCACCTTGCAATGGCCAACTGTCCCCAAGGAATTATACAGATTTTAAAATACGGATGTTTCTTATAGCCTAGACTCTACACAAAGGCGTGGTTTAAGTGACAACAGGACTGGCAGCTTTACCTTACTACCTCAGGTCTCAAACGCAGGAAATGAATAATGAATTTTTAAACTTGTGACGGTGTTAAGCAGAAATAGTCAAAGGGACGTGTGTAACGCTGATGTGCGCTCATTATTCACCGTATAGAACGAGAAGAACTAGAGAAGAAGAGCTGGCATCGCGTCCCATTGGTTCATACCCTCCAGAGGAAAAGACTTGGTGGTGGCCTAAAGGCAGCTGAGTGTTTCATCTCAGAGGTAATGGAAGAGCTGGTGGTGCAGCGGTGGTGGTGCAGCACACGTTCAGCATCCTGCGCTTGAATTCCACGCCTGGTGATTGAAGAGCCTGCACGTTCTCAACCGTGTGGGTGGATTTGGCTCCGGCGTATTCAAACATGGGATGGCTCAAATCCAAACTGGCCCTGTGTTCGGGAATGGCTCCTAGATTAAGCTCTTCTTAACTGAGAACTGTATTATTATGATTATTATTATTATCATTCAAGGTGACTTACAACATCTGTGATACTCTGAATGGTATTATTATTAATATTATTATCATCCAAGGCAACTTACAATATCTGCAATACTCTGAATGGTATTATTTTTATTATTAATTATTATTATCATCCGAGGTGATTTACATCATCTGCAATACTCTGAATGTTATTATTTTTATTATTAATTATTATTATTATCATCTGAGGTGGCTTACAACATCTGCAAAACTAAGAATGGTATTATTATTATTATTAATTATTGTTATTATCATCTGAGGTGACTTACAACATCTACAATACTCTGAATGGTATTATTATTACTGTATTATTAATTATTGTTATTATCATCTGAGGTGACTTATTACAACATCTGTAATACTCTGAATGTTATTATTTTTATTATTAATTATTATTATCATCCGAGGTGATTTACATCATCTGCAATACTCTGAATGTTATTATTTTTATTATTAATTATTATTATTATCATCTGAGGTGGCTTACAACATCTGCAAAACTAAGAATGGTATTATTATTATTAATTATTGTTATTATCATCTGAGGTGACTTACAACATCTACAATACTCTGAATGGAATTATTATTACTGTATTATTAATTATTGTTATTATCATCTGAGGTGACTTATTACAACATCTGCAATACTCTGAATGTTATTATTTTTATTATTAATTATTATTATTATCATCTGAGGTGGCTTACAACATCTGCAAAACTAAGAATGGTATTATTATTATTATTAATTATTGTTATTATCATCTGAGGTGACTTACAACATCTACAATACTCTGAATGGTATTATTATTACTGTATTATTAATTATTGTTATTATCATCTGAGGTGACTTATTACAACATCTGCAATACTCTGAATGTTATTATTTTTATTATTAATTATTATTATTATCATCTGAGGTGGCTTACAACATCTGCAAAACTAAGAATGGTATTATTATTATTAATTATTGTT
This sequence comes from Erpetoichthys calabaricus, assembly GCF_900747795.2. NCBI lineage: Eukaryota > Metazoa > Chordata > Cladistia > Polypteriformes > Polypteridae > Erpetoichthys > Erpetoichthys calabaricus. The sequence goes on along the minus strand of NC_041410.2, from coordinate 89,625,900 downwards.
ATTATCATCTGGGGTGACTTACAACATCTACAATACCCTGAAAGGTATTATTATTATTAATTATTATTATTATTATTATTATCATCCAAGGCGACTTGCAACATTTGCAATACTCTGAATGGTATTATTATTATTACTATTATCATCCGAGGCGACTTACAACATCTGAGATACAATTGGTTCCATTTCTTTTGTTTTTCCAATTGGAGCTCAGGGGCTTGCTCATAGTCGCATGGTGTCAGTAATGGGATTTGTATTCACAACCCCAGGGTTTGAAGTCCAAATCCTTAACCACAATGCCAGACTGCCTGCCGGGTTTGAAACACATTTCTGAAAGATAGTCAGCTCTTTTATATATTACATGTAAAAGATTGTGACGTGCTTCTATCCAATATATGTAAATGTCTTAACTTTTTACTTTAGCCACCTAAATAAAGCCAAGAGATCATTTTTATGTATTTTTGTATTAGTAACATGTGACTATGTTAGACATTGTGGTCATATGTCTTCAATGAACTTTTCAGAATTCTACCTCCTCTCATTTCACTCTTGTGAAATTACTGCTATATATACATATATACATATATATATATACAAAGTATATGTATGCTATATTGTTATATGTATATACTATTATATAAAACCACTTTTTTTTAATTCCAGGGAGGTTTGGGTGAAATGCAGGATTCAAGGTGGAATGGGTCACCAGTCTGCCACTGGACACCTTCAAACCAATTGACCCCTCAGAGATGGAAACTTGGTTTATAACTGGGGTGCTTTACGTTCAGATCCAGCATTAAAGGCACAGGATCGATTCACAGGTGGACACAAAACAGGAAAATGCTGCAAAAATAAACAATGACCAAGTGTGTGTGTGCGTGTGTGTGTGTACACAGTGACTTGTATTCAGTTTCCAGCAGAAGCTTATTCCCACCTTTCAAACAAAAATCTTTTATTGTGTCATTTGGCAAAAGATTTGCATTATCTCACAATCATTATCACATTATTTCACCAAGATATCGCCTGCTCTGGTCAGTGTCATGGGCGTCTAGTGACTGCTATTGAGAGAACTGACAAGAACTGAGCAGACTTTACAGTCATGTACTTCACATCTAATCCTAAGTGTGCTTTCTTCAAACCTGACAGGATCTCATCAATAACATTTGAAAATAAGTATTTCTATGGGGAGAAGGACTTCTTGCTCTCTTTACTACTCTCTAAAGTTTTACTCAAGCTATTGATCTTCCTCTCTTTGTCTTGGGTGGCAGATAAATTGAAGTTAGTTCTGTTAAGTCTGACGAATGTTACTTGCTTTTAATAAATTCAATTATACATATATAGATATATATATTTACACAATAATAACATAATAATAAATCTAACACAATAATTTTGTGGAGTAATGCAATATATATATTTATACATTTTATATATATATATATATATATATATACTGCCCGGGATTGTTTCCTGCCTTGTGCCCTGTGTTGGCTGGGATTGGCTCCAGCAGACCCCCGTGACCCTGTGTTCGGATTCAGCGGGTTAGATAATGGATGGATGGATGGCTGGATATATATACTGTATGCAGTAACGCCAGATTGCATGATAACATGCAGTGAATACACTTGACGTGATCGTTCCTAGTTTTCCTCCTCTATCTCTGTACGTTTACCATTCGTTTGCTCAGAGGTTGATGCTCTTGTTGTTTCCTGAGCAGCTCTTCTTGTCTCCACCCTTGCGGCCCGCTGCTTCTCTTCTTCCGTCGGCATCTTTATGCGTTAAAACTGATTATGTCAGTGTCTGTGTTGCAATTACTTAGTATGCTTTTCTTAATTTTTCACTTGAGTTGGCACTTAAGTCTTCAATCTGCCTCAAGACTGATTTAAGATATGAAGAGGTAGGGGAAGTGACGGCAAAGGTGGTATGGAATGAGAACAACGGCGTACGTATGCATGCACGGCATGGCCGCTGCCAAAGGTTGATTTCACAATAAGATAAAATAAAAATAAAAAGAGGAGTAAAAATCATCACCCCGAAAGCGGATAGTAGAGGTCACGTAGTACATGTGTACCAAATTTCAGGTTAATCGGTCAAACGGTTTGGGAGCTACAAGTTAAAATCCTGGACAGACAAACGGACAGCCACGGTAGCATATTATATAAGAAGATATATATACAGGGCGAGTCAAAATCATTTTAGCACTAATGATACTGCTATGCAGATACTTATATACAATTTTTACGGACAATTTATGTGCCACATATGGTGAACATGTCGAGAAAATCCTGTAAATCATCTTGCAATTATGAAATATGTTTTGTTCCGCCATTCAAATGTTAGCAAAATTTTGACTCATCCTGTATAGATAGATAGATTGATTGATTGATAGAGTGGCGGAATTTATTGCGAAATAACGCAATACTTTTGCAAAAGAAAGCAATATTTATTTTGTGAATAATACACCACTGTTGCAAAATAACGTAATAATTATGAAAAACAAAATTCTTTTGCAGACTACTGCAATGCTTAAGTGAAATAACGCAGTCTTTCATTTTTCCCGAGGGGCGCTACTAAGATTCCGCAGCCTCGCTTATTATTTTTATCCATCCATCTACTTTTCAAACCCAAGGAGATAGAGTGCTAGGAGTATATCGTATCAAACACTTTCTTTCATTACTTTCTATCATTACTTACAGGCGCTATATATCAAATTGCTTTGCAAATCAACACAAACCAGGAAAAGGGAGCGAAGTAAACAACGCTCAAGTATCTGGGTGCGCGCTGCGCGCACACGAGTGTATGTGCGTGTGTATTCAGTGACGTGCAGTTAGTCGCGTTGCTGCCTTGGGGTTGCACCCCGAAGGAGAGGAGGACTGGCAGATGCTGGTTTGCGGGCGAGCAGGCGGTCGGCGTGCTTCCTCGTCCGGCCCCCCCCAGCCCCAGTCCACGAAGATCCTGCCCAGACATGCAGCTTTTGCTCGTTGCCTTTCCACACCAGACGGCAAACGATTAACTGCATGCGCTCGTAGTTCTTCTCTAAGAAAAAAAAAAGTGTCCATTCAAATGTTAGGTGTTCAATTCGAGGAGGGGGGGGGGTTGTTTGTTACCTCCGCCGGACACTGCGGTGTGAGCCCAGAACAAGGCTGTTGTTTTTCACATTTATTAGCACATGAGGCAAATTGCGAGCGATTGCCGATAACAATGGAGCTGTCATTTCCTTTCCACCATTTGTCAACAGTTCGCGGCGACTGTAATTCCCTTGATCTTCCTTAAACAAGAAAAGTGCGACGAGAAAACAGAAAAAAAAAAAGAAAGAAAACACAAAAGTGGTTCAGCAGGCGCAGTCGTTCGCGGCGGTAACTTTGAACGGGCTCAGCGATGACGTCATCGGCTCCTTCGTTACGGGCCGACCGTTTCAGTTAGCAGCTGAGCTGACTCACGAACTTGAAAACAGTGCGGCCGCACGTGGAGGGCTTACTCAGCGCTTTGTGGGGAGAAAGGAAAAAAAAAACAACTATTTACAAAGAGAAAAAAAATAAGTTTTGGTGCTTGTTGAGGATTTTTAAAATCCGAGTGGCCGGTTTGAGTCACATCATGAGATGCGTTCGATTCCACTTGCCTTCTTTATTGCCATTGCGGCCGACTTTGTGTGAAGGAATTCATAAGAATACAATTAGCAGTGTGTGAGTGTGTGCCTTCTGAGGACCGCTCCATCTTCAAGACAAGCCTGGCCATTGTGGACGTGCCCTGAGGATTGGGGGATGGGGGGGGTGGGGGGCTTTGTAGGGGGAAGGGCACGGCTGTCTTCCACACAAAAGAAATTTCAACTCCGTTCAGAATCATTTAAACGGAAAGTCCTGGCTTTGTCGCCCTTCGGCTCCGCCACAATAGCTATGCTAATGCGAACGGCTTTAAACCTGCAAATGTGCGCTAGGACTTCTTTGTGAGATGTTCTCTCTCCCCGCAACATAATCTCATTAAAATCTGCTCACAAAAAAAACGCAATTGGAACATCTGGAATACATTGTTCAGCACCATTAATGGCGATCCAGGCGAAATACGTCATCAGTCAGCAGGGAAAGCCCCCGCAGCACATTAGGCCAGCATTAAAGTGGGGGGTTAGGAGGAACAGAAGGTATAGCCATCCGTCCATTATTTGAACCCGTTCATTTTCAGACGCAGAAGTGCCAACCACCACGTAAGCCCATCTTTATTGCAGTCGCTTCGCTTAACTCTGGTGCTGGTGGGCACACTCGGTTCTGTAATGGCTGTAAGACCATTAAAAGTTGCATCTACAATCTTACGTTTTCATTAAAAACTTGCGCTTTTAAAGGAAACGATCTCCATCCCCAATACCATTTTCATTTGTGATAGGAACTGGGCAGTCGCCCAGAGTGGCACAGGGTGCCCGCATCAAAACATTCCAAATAGTGACGACAGCCTCAGCCGGCTCAACCTATTAGGGGCGCGCTCTTCGGCCCCCTTCCCCGGTCATCGAAATTTAATGTTGACTACTAGGGGCATCGAGGGGCGCCACTCCAACAAACCCCGGATAGGGCACCCAAATGGGCTTCACCCGGGCCGGCAGTGCTTTAGAAAAGTTTCTCCGTCCACGCTAAAACTATGAAGATTATTGGTGCCAAAATTAAACGCAATTCAGCGTGTCAACAAAATTGCAATTTAACGCTTATGCGTGTGACACAGTTAATTTTGTCACCATTTTATCGTGTTATAGTTAAACCCATTACCAAACAAACGACCGATTGATTTTCACTACGATATGCACTTTCTGTGTTGGTTTAAATTGCAATACTTTAATTTATGTCCGTAAATCGCGTGTCATAACTAAACGCAAAGCTGACGTGTTGCATTTTACTCATTATATTTTCTGTTATATTTTGCATTTGAGGCCACGCTTCAGTCGTGGTAAGATGCATAACGGTAAAGAAACAAAAGGACCGCCATGAAAAGTAACGCCTGTGTCAGATTTGGGTTTTCTTCTGTGACTGGTGACCAATTAGAGTATGAGATGTTGTAATGGGCAGGAACCAATCAGGGAAGGACTACGTAATAAGCATGAGCCAATCAGAGCTCGTTCTGAAAACTCGCCCATCCACACTGCTACGCTGAGCCGGCGTTTTCAAATGTCTCTGTTTATTGGGGATGCCTGGCAGAGCAGACTTGAGCTCTAAGCTAGACTGCCACTTTATCCAAGTTGGCTGTGGGTGTGTTCATGAATGTGCCCTAGGCTGGACTGGCACTTTTTCCAGAGCTGAGTGTGGTTTTGTGCATGAGTGTGCCCTAGGCTTGACTGGCACCTTATCAGGGGTTGTAGGTGTTTACACGTGTGAGTCCTGGACAGACTGGCATTTTTTTTTAGTTGAATGTGAGTGTAGGCTGGACTGGCACTTAACAGTGGTTGTGTGTAAGAGTGTGCCATAGGTTGGACTGGCACTTTTTCCAGAGCTGAGTGTGGTTTTGTGCATGAGTATGCCCTAGGCTGGACTGGCACCTTATCAGGGGTTGTAGGTGTTTACACGTGTGAGTCCTGGACAGACTGGCATTTTTTTTTAGTTGAATGTGAGTGTAGGCTGGACTGGCACTTAACAGTGGTTGTGTGTAAGAGTGTGCCATAGGTTGGACTGGCACTTTTTCCAGAGCTGAGTGTGGTTTTGTGCATGAGTATGCCCTAGGCTGGACTGGCACCTTATCAGGCGTTGTAGGTGTTTACTCGTGTGAGTGCTAGACAGACTGGTATTGTTTTTAGCTGAATGTGAGTGTAGGCTGGACTGGCACTTAAATATGGTTGTGTGTAAGAGTGTGCCATAGGTTGGACTGGCACTTTCTTCAGGGTTAAGTGTGGTTTTGTGCATGATTGTGCCCTAGGCTGGACTGGCACCTTATCAGGGGTTCTGTGTATATACATGTGAGCTCTATGATGGACTGGCGTTTTATCCCATTTGAGTGTGGGTGCATATATAAGAGTGCCCTAAACTAGACTGGCACTTAAGTGTGGTTTTGGTTGTGTGTGTGGGTGTACCCTTGGCTGGACTGGCATTTTATCTAGGGTTAAGTGTGGTTTTATTTGTGAGAGTGCCATAGACTGGACTGACACTTCTGTGTGGTTGTGGTTGCGTTTATAAATTTGCATCCTAGGCTGGGCTGGCACCTAATCAGGGTTTGTGTGTCTCTAAGACAGAGCAGTGTTTTATCCAGGTTGAGTGTGTTTGTCTTTATGAGCGTGCCCTACTCTGGACTGGCATTTCACTGTGGCCGCAGGTGCCTGTATGAGTGTGCCCTAGGCTAGACTGGCATTTAATCCGGAGTTGATTCCTGCCTTGTGTTGGACTTTATTTGCAGGTCTTGGCAAGGCAGTAGTGGAAAATCCAAGACCAGAAAATCGAACAGATTGCCATTCGGCAAGCAATGTGAACCTGTAGGGGGCATCCCTCACCCCAAATCCAGACCACTTCTACACCAACACAAGCCCCAGGTTCAAAAAGCTCTTTTATTTTCGGTAGTTACCTTCACCCAGGCTTCTCCTCCACAACACAACACGTTGCAATGCAGTTCTCTTCTCCGCTTTCGTCATTCACTCCTCTTCTGGTGAGCTTTGCCAACTTCGACTCACCTGGCCGAGGTGGGCAGGCTCCTTTTAAAGTCGGACCCTCCATCAAAGCAGGTGGTTTCATTTTTGAATGTGTGGATCATTTTCTGTTCTGTGACAGTGAGCTACTACTTTCTAAAACTGAAGATATTTACAAAGAAATGAAAAAGTGCCTATTTGAGGAGCCTAGTGGTACGGTGGTTAGAGCTGCCTCCTACATGGCATTTGCCCATTTTCCCTCAGTCTTTGTGCACTGATTGAGTTGGAGATACTGAAACAGCTCAGCGCTGGCACGTAACGGTTGTGTCCTCCTATAGACTGGCGTCTTATTTTGGGATGTTCCCTGCTTAACTCCAGATACTGACTCTTTATGTTCCAGTTTTATATAACCCTTGTGGAAGACAGGGGGTGCAATTGAGCTATGGTAAATCCAGATTGATGCCAAAGAGGGAACTGAGCATGAAGGAAAGTGCTATTTGACACATGTAGTGGAAATAAAAGAACTTTAAAAAGAAAACAAACCAAAGAGAAACAAGAATCCCAGCAGTCCCAGCCTGAAAGGTGTGATGCTTGGTTTACGTTGTTATCCATAATAATATTTTTGAAACTGCTTAATCCAATTGAAGGTCACTGAAGGCCTATCCTGAGCACAACGGGCACCAGGCAGGAAACATCTCTCAGTAGGATGCCAAGTCCCCTCTTCTCAGTCTCTTTCTCTTTTTGTCACCACCATTCAAGTTCTTGCATTGATTCACCTCTCTTTGCATTCACTGAATCTCCCCATTCTGGTGAAGTGTCCTGGTTCAGGAGTGGTCTTCTATTTGTAATGGGTACGCCATCTTTCAGTGCCACCTAGCGCATGCTTGAGATTTGCATTAGCCTTACAAAGCCAAGTCCTCCTAAGCTGACCTTAGTATTCTTTGAGCGACACCATGATCTTCTCTGTTGTATCATAGAACTGGTGCCCTCTAGTGGCCAGGAGGTGTTTTTCTACTGAGGTAACCTGTCATTGAATTTGTATTGTGAATGAGGGTCTGACACTCTGTTATTCTAATCTGCATACCTTTGTGAATGTGGAAGGAAATGTCGGTGAGGACAACGTGTAAGCTCCACATGAACAACGGGCACAGGACTCAAAACTGGGACCCAGAATTCCAGAGGCTTCCCATTGGAGGATGTTGCGCCTTTTCATTCTGTATTTTACTTTACTAGGGAGTCCATCCATCCATCCATCCATCCATCCATCCATCCATCCATCCATCCATTCCCACTTTATTCTGAGCAGGTTTAAGGCAGGAACAATCCCAATGCCAGTCCATCTCAGTAGGGTGTCCTACAAGTCTTGAATCACAGGGGAAATAAAAATGACTCTACCTCTCTCGGTCTGTTCTGCAAAACCTGGAGGTGACCCCTCACTGACTCTGAGTTCCTGATGGTCTGGATGGTCTGAAGTCATTCTCGCTCCCTCGCAGACATCTTGAGGCTGAAAAGAGAAAAATCTACGAGTTAGTCATTTTTCTTTTTGACTTCAGACTTATGGGACTCATCGTATAACAAGCCAAAGTAGTATTTGGAACATTTTCAAATGTATGTTTTAACATGCCTGTGCTTAGCTTCATCATGTCCAAAATCTGGATTTTTAAGAAATGTTTATCTAGCATAACCCTCTCTGATTTATTTAATCTTAGACTAACATAAGCTTATCATAACATGTGTTCTACATAACACAGTGTTTCTGAACCATTTGGAAGTCCCTCCCCCTCAAGCTCTAATGATTGGGCTCGATCTGCCAAGAGGGTCATGCAACCCCTATAGCCCCCCCAGTTTTATAGATTGCACTCAATTTGCTCCCCCCTTTCCCGTGGTGGAGCCTCTAAGACACTTATAAGGGAAAAGTGGGTCACAGCACCAAAAAGGTCGAGCAAAACTGAAAATAACGGCTGTACTGGCCTGTTCATGCAAAAGATGGCATAATATTCTAAAACGTGGGCCATGGGGGGGCCTTGGGCACATCCTGACAGCAGTGAGCACAATGCAGGAAAGATCCCTGGATGAGCTGATGTTGTTCTGCCTGTAAATCCTAAGCTGAAAGAAGATTAAACAGAACTGGAGATGGACAGAAAGTCTAAATAGTGTAGGGTCGTCACCTATGTCAAACCATCAGACGTTTATCTAAAGTTTTAATCTTGCCTACAATACCATCTATCTATCTATCTATCTATCTATCTATCTATCTATCTATCTATCTATCTATCTATCTATCTATCTATCTATCTATCTATTATATAGTGCCTTTCACATTTCTATCTATCTATCTATCTATCTATCTATCTATCTATCTATCTATCTATCTATCTATCTATCTATCTATCTATCTATCTATTATATAGTGCCTTTCACATATCTATCTATCTATCTATCTATCTATCTATCTATCTATCTATCTATCTATCTATCTATCTATCTATTATATAGTGCCTTTCACATATCTATCTATCTATCTATCTATCTATCTATCTATCTATCTATCTATCTATCTATCTATCTATCTATCTATTATATAGTGCCTTTCACATATCTATCCATCTATCTATCTATCTATCTATCTATCTATCTATCTATCTATCTATCTATCTATCTATCTATCTATCTATCTATCTATCTATTATATAGTGCCTTTCACATATCTATCTATCTATCTATCTATCTATCTATCTATCTATCTATCTATCTATCTATCTATCTATCTATCTATCTATCTATCTATCTATCTGTTATATTCCCCAGGGGGCGGGGCCACCCTGACCTCACCACTCCTGGCCTCTCCCTCAGGCTGTCTAAGGAGCTCCAGCGACTGTACATTGAAATTGCTGGAAGGAGTTCAGGTTCAGGTTTTGTATTTTCTGCCTTTCGTTTTTGCTCTTTTATTGATTATTTTAGGAACAGTTTAGATTGTTTTAGATGTTTTTTCGATTCTCTTTTCTTGCTTGCTTGAGGATTGCCATTTGACAACAGCTTTACTGCTCTCTTCAGCACCTTTTGTGTCCACGTTTGCTCTGTAATAAGATGTGGCCTTTTTACAGCTAAGTTGTGTTGCGCTTTGGCCACAAGCCGGGGTTTCTGTGGTTTCCCCTTCTTGTGTGGTATTTTGGGTCTGTTCAGATTCATGTTCATGATCAGCTGATCGTTCGTTATTAAGTAACAGCCTCTTACCAGTCTAAATCAGTGGATTGAAATATCAGTAACAGCACTGGGTTTGTTTTCCTCATCTTTGCCCAGTAGAGTGTGTGTAGTGGCCATTGGAAAGGAGGTTTTTCTTCACCTTCTCTGCTTACTTGTGGAGTTCCTAAAGGCTCCATTTTAGGCCCAGTTTTATTTTCTTTATAAATGCTTCCACTTCTACATGTCATTTGGAAACATAATATATATTTTTTTTAATTGTTTTGCTGATGGGTGGCACAGTGTGTGCTTGGTGTGTGGGTGTGTTTGTGTGTGTCCTGCGGTGGGTGGGTTCCTGCCTTGTGCCCTGTGTTGGCTGGGATTGGCTCTAGCAGACCCCTGTGACCCTGTGTTCAGATTCAGCGGGTTGGAAAATGGATGGATGTTTTGCTGATGGCTTACAACTTTGCTTGCTTTTGAATCCAAGTGATGTTTCTAATTTTCAATTCTGCAAGTCTCTATAGGATGATATAAGAAACTGAATGTCTTATAATCGTCTTCATCTAAATTCTGATAAAACTGAGAGTTTCATAATTAGCCAACGAGAAAAATACAGTTCAGGCCCGTGGGTGTTTGGCACCAAGTATAAAATCGGGTCCCAGGAATTTAGGGGTGCATTTTGATGCCAGCTTGAAGCTTAAGTAAATAAACGGTTACAGTCCTGCTTTTATCGCTTGAAATCAGATCAGACTTTCTTTCATATTTGAAGGTACTCAGTGGGTCATACATGCCTTTATCACGTTGCGTCTTGATTATTACTTTGCTCTGTTTGCTACGTTGAACTGTTCTTCTCTTGCCCGGCTTCAGTAGCTGCAGAATGCTGCCGTTAGATTACTTACAAGATCAAAACTTCGAGATCACGTTACTCCAATGTTGGCATCTCTACACTGGCTTCCAGTTCACTTTAGAATTAATTGAAAAATCTGACTGATTACTTTTAAGGCTTTGTATAATTTATCTCTTGCATGTTTCATTGAGAACTCATTAAACAGTGAGACCACTAAGATCGTCTAGTCAAGGTCTACAGGAAGTTCCAAAGTACAGATTGCGGCTGTGGTTGACAAGTCTTACGTACCCCACAACTAGAAGTCACCTAATGTGACTGTCATGGATGGCCGGGGCGCCTCTTCCTTAGTAGGACCGGGGTAACAAGTGTGGAGAGAGCATTACCTCCTCCGGAACGCTAGATGGCAGCCCCCCCTGGGTGGCAGCGGTGCCTCAGACTCCCACAGGGCTTCATGGGCGATGGAGTTGGGTAGATAGATAGATAGATAGATAGATAGATAGATAGATAGATAGATAGATAGATAGATAGATAGATAGATAGATAGATAGATAGATAGATAGATAGATAGATAGATAGATCTTTATTGTCATTGTCACTTTTACAAAGGAACAACGAAATTGAAGGTGCAATCGACTCAGTGTGAGGAATAAGAGTTAAAAAGACAAAAAGACAAGAAGAGAGAAAATAATAACAAACCGAATAGTAATAAATATACAAATTGCACTTGTTGACTTAAGGTCTATATTGCACATTGGAAGAATAATATGGAGCAGTTTTATTCTGAGTTCAGGGCCATGATTGCTTTCGGATAAAAGCTGTTTTTAAGGCGGTTTGTCCTCGTTTTCATAGCTCTGTATCTCTTGCCCGATGGCAAAAGCTGGAAGAGGCAATGACCGGGATGTGATGAGTCCTGTGAAATGTCTATTGCTTTTTTGCGGCTTCGGGAGGTGTAGATTTGTTCCAGAGTGGGGAGGGTACAACCAATTGTTCTCTCCGCTATCCTGACGACCTTGTGGAGCGCTCTCTTTTCTGAGGAAGTGCAGCTGCCGTACCACACACACAGTCCATACGTGAGCACACTCTCGATGGAACAGTGATAAAAAGCAAGGAGTAGATTTTTTGGGAGGTGGTTCTTTCTGAGAATTCTCAGAAAATATAGTCTCTGCTGCGCCTTGATTAGCAGCTCCTTGGTGTTGGTGCTCCAGGTCAGGTCATCCTCCAGCTCCATACCCAGAAACCTGAACACCGGGACCCTCTCCACACAGGCCCCGCCAATGATGAGCGGCTGGATGTCAGTTTTGTTTTTCCTAAAGTCAATAACAAGCTCCTTTGTTTTTTTGTTGTTGAGGAGCAGGTTATTGGCTGTGCACCACTCTGACAGTCGCTCCACCTCGTCCCTGTATGCTAGCTCACCCTCCTTGCCCGAGATGAGTCCGACCACCGTCGTGTCATCCGCAAATTTTATAATCTTGTTGCTATGGTGAGTGGGGACACAGTCATATGTGTAGAGGGTGTAGAGGAGCGGGCTGAGCACACAACCCTGCGGCTTCCCAGTGTTGAGGCTGAGAGCAGTGGATGTGTGGAGACCCAGCCTGACCCTCTGGGAGCGACCCGACAGGAAGTCCAGTATCCAACTGCAGGTGAGTGATGGAAGTCCCAGATCTGCCAGTTTGGACACCAGTCGTTGTGGGAGGATGGTGTTAAACGCCGAACTGAAGTCTACAAAGAGCAGTCTGGCGTAACTCCCCTGCTGCTCCAGGTGGGTCAGGGCAGCATGAAGGGCTGTGGCCACAGCATCCTCCGTGGATCTCTTTGCTTTGTAAGCAAACTGAAATGGGCCCAGGTCTGCTGGCAGGCAGGCGATGATATGACTCCGCACCAGTTTCTCAAAGCACTTCATGATGACAGATGTGAGTGCCACTGGGCGGAAATCATTCAGACTGTTCGTGTTGCATTTTTTCGGCAGCGGAACAATGATTGAGGACTTGAGGCAGGATGGGACAGTGGCCTGGGATAGGGACTGGTTGAAAATCCTGGTGAAGATTCTGGCCAGTTGATCTGCACAGTCTTTTAGCACCCGTCCAACCACACCGTTAGGTCCTGCAGCCTTCCTCAGGTTCACTTTCCTCATCACCCGCCTCACCTCACACTCTTCCACTGTGAGTATATTGCTGTTGTGAACAGGCTGTTGTGATGGAGCTGCTGTTGGTGTCACCTCAAAGCGGGCAAAGAAGATGTTCAGCTCCTCTGCCAGAGAAGCGTCTCCCTCAGCGGCCAAGGAGTTGCTGGATTTGTAGCCGGTGATGTGCTGGACACCCTGCCACACCTGCCTGGTGTTGTTACTCCTCAGATGATCTTCTATCCTCCTTCTGTATGCTGCCTTGGCCTCTCGGATGCCTCTCTTCAAGTTCGTTCTGGCTACACTGTAAAGAGCCCCATCCCCAGACCTGAAAGCAGTATTCCTAGCTTTCAGCAGACTCTGGACATCCCTCGTCATCCAGGGCTTCCTGTTAGGATAAATCCTTATGCGTCTGTCCCTGGTGACGTTGTCCGTGCAGAACCTGATGTAATCCAGGACTGCCATAGTGTGGTACTCCAAGTCTTGGTGATAGAAAACCTCCCAATCAGTTCTCTGGAAGCAGTCCTGCAACTGTTGGGAGGCCTCCTCGGGCCATATGGTAACAGTCCTGGTCATAATGGGAGCTTGTTTCCTGAGGGGAGTATATGCAGGGATTAGAAGCAGAGATGTATGATCAGACTGGCCAAGGTGTGCTAGGGGTTTAGCCCTATAGGCCTGTCTGATGTTTGTGTACAACTTGTCCAGTGTTTTTACTCCCCTGGTTGCACACTTTATGTGTTGATGGAATTGAGGGAGAACTGCTTTCAGATCTGCATGATTAAAGTCCCCAGAAATGATGTGAACAGCCTCAGGATACTTGCTCTGTTTACTGCTGATGGTGTCATCCAAAAGCCACAGAGCCGAGTTAGCATTAGCATCTGGTGCTATGTACACAGCAGTTAGCAGTATAGCATTGAATTCACGGGGGAGGTATATGGGTCTGCGTTTAATTGTCATAAACTCCACGTCTGGAGAGCAGTGTCTGGTGACTATGGTGGAATTTGTGCACCAGCTATTGTTCACATAAATGCACAGGCCCCCCTCCTCTCTTCTTACCGTTGCGCTCTGTCCTGTCTTGCCTGTGTGCTGTGTGGCCTGCTATCTCGATCGCCGTGTCCGGTATGAGTGGATTAAGCCACGTCTCCGTGATCAGCAGGATGCAGCAGTCCCTGATGATCTTTTCCGTTGCAATCCGCAGCTGCCACTCGTCCAAGGGGTCAGCGGACATTAGAGTCGGGTGGACAGTGGGTGAAGCTTGCCGAGGAGGAGTGGAGGGGAGAAGAAAAGAAAAGAAAAGTAAAGTATTGTGTTTGGTGCTTTGGACTGTGTTGTGCCTGTGGGAAACGAGGAATGCGTTTCCCACGAGGTGAAGAAAAATAAAAAACATTTGTGTTTTTATAAGTGTGCCTCCTGTGTCTGTCTGTGTCAGATTAGGTGTCTGGCTCGCCCCCGTAGAGTTGTCACAGTGGCATTGAGTGTATGTTTATTTGTTTCTGACATGTATTTTAATGTGAAATGTGCTGAATAAACATAGTTATTATTATTATTATTTTTATTGTTATTATCATTATACCCTCCTCTCAGCGGTACACGGGTGCATTTGCCAGAGACCTCTCAGGATTGAATTCAGCTAGTAGTTCAGCTCAGGACTCGTCAAAGGATGTGGGCCGTGTCAAGGAGTGCGATCTTCTGGATTTCTTTTCACACTGACTCTACACGGGCTGCTCTTTGAACCCAGTCTTGAAGCTTCCCAGTGTGCGTACGACTACTGGAGCCAATCTTGTCCTGGAGTTCCACATGCGTCTCATTTCGATCTCCCGGTCTTTATATTTGACGATCTTCTCTGCCTCCTTGCTCAGGATGTTGTTGTCATCTGGGATCATCACATCGATGAAGCTTTTCTTGCCATGGAATGTGATGTCCAGCCTATTAGCGGTGATGGGAATTGCCTTCTCACACATGATGGCACAGTCTCCGGTGTCAACGTCCACGTCTGGTGTATAGTTGTGCTACTTGTTCCGTTGTTAGAACGCCCAGCTGTTGGCATAGTGCAGGGTGTAGGTACATACTGACCATATTGTGACGTTCAAGATATTCCTTCCAGTACACGGCATATGGACTCTATGTTGCTGATGTTATTATTATTATTATTATTATTATTATTATTATTATTATTATATTGAGTGTTAAAACCAGTTTTCCCCAGTTTTGGGTTAGCCAATCTAAAGCCTCCTGGTGGTAATGGTTGGTAAACTGGTCTGGGTGAGTTTCTTCTCGGCTGGCCAGTGAAGGTACTGTCCTGCTTTATGCTCCTTTGCCGGGGGGTCTCACATCCACTCTCGCCATGTTAACGTCTCCTGCTGCACATAACGTAAACAACATAAAGAATGGCAGATTAAATGCCGTTGTGAGGATGTCACTCAAATAAAATAAATAAAAATATTACACGGTGTCACCCATGCACGTTGGTGTACCTCTTCACGGGTGTGTGATAACCCGCCAGGGCGAGAGGGGGCGCTGTCTTCTCCATCTCTGCCTGAAGCTCAGAGAAGCCGCCCAGTGAGGGCACTTAGCCCCTCCCCTTCCAGTGTACGTACCCGGGCCACCCAGAAGGAGCCATCATTCTCTCCTGTGAGGGGTAAGCTCCCAAGAAAAGATCCTTACCTTACGTTGAGGGGGTTTTGTGCCAGAGTGGCTGCTTCGCTTTTCACCTGTTAGATGTTGAACATATTGTAATTAAACGGGACGAGCCGGTTGGTGGATAGTATGGTGGCGTAGTGTTAGTGCTGGAGACATGGGTTCACTTCCCGGGTCCTCCCTGCGTGGAGTTTGCATGTTCTCCCCGTGTCTGCATGTGTTTCCTCCCACAGTCCAAAGACATGCAGGTTAGGGGAATTGGCGATCCGAAATTGTCCCGAGTGGGTGCTTGGTGTGTGTGTCTGTGTGTTTGTGCCCTGCAGTGGGCTGGCACCCTGCCCGGGATTTGTTCCCGCCTTGTGCCCTGTGCTGGCTGGGATTGGTTCCAGCAGACCCCCGTGCCCCTGTGTTAGGATATAGCTGGCTGGATAATGGATGGATGAACCCGAATGGTGTCCCAGCTTTCCAACTTTGTCCTTCCTGTCATTCCTGCACACGGCCACATAGGCCAAAAATTCAACCAAAAGAGTTCAACTGAAAAGTTTAACATGGTCTTACCAAAAAAAAAAAAGTAGTGAGCGTAACTTGAACAGATAAATACCCGCCTCAGATGGTATCGGGAGCCGCACTTTTCAAGGCTTAGAAATGTCTGCTGCTAATTAACAGAAAAATTGAGTTTCGGGGAAACGACAAAGCACTGCTGGGTTTCCATCTTTGACAGGAAAAATGTGCCTAATATCCCAGGAGCACATTAGCCCCACGCTAAACGATAGCATAACCTTATTACACGGCCAATTTTGTCTTAACGAGATTTTACTCGAATGCATTCCCTCCGTTATTGGGGGGGATCTGGATGTTTGCTCCCCTTTAACACAACATAAATATCACATTATGACATGTACTCGTCTAGTGCTTGAAATAAAAGGAGGCTTTGCTTTATCAATATGGGAAATCAGTTGATGGAATAAATACGGCGGAATCGGTGCGTACTCAGGCCCCTTCGCTGTCCACACACTTCCACTGTGTTGTAGATGTTTGCTGTTTTGGCCCATCAGTCTACACTTAAAAGTAGAAGAGAAAAAGAAATACGAGGATCGAAAGGACGGTGAAAGCTCTGGAGGAAAATTGCGAGAAAGACGAGAAGGAGTCCATGCAAGGTGACGGAAATGATGAAATCAGGGCTGGAACCAGAAATTATGTTATTGGGCCCAGAACAGGAAGTGATGTCATCAGGCCCAGAACCAGAAGTGATGTAATCAGAACTGGAAGTGATGCCATTGGGGATGGAAAACAGAATTGATGTTTTTGGGCCCAGGACCAGAAGTGATGTCATCGGGGCCCGTAACCGGAAGTGATGTCATCTATCTATCTATCTATCTATCTATCTATCAGGTCAGATTATCTCAGGGCACAACGTGAGCTACCACAGCCATGCTGATGACACACAGCTGTATTTATCAATAGCACCTGATGACCCCGATTCTCTTGATCCACTAAAACAATGTCTTACTCATATTTTCTGAATGGATGAATAGTAATTTTCTAAAGCTAAATAAGGAGAAACTAAAATTTTAGTGATTGTCAATAATGGATACAATGAGGCTATTAGAAATAAACTGGATGCATAAGGATTAAAAGTCAAGATGGAGGTAAAAAGCTTAGGGGTAACTGTTGACTGTAATCTGAATTTTAAATCGCATATTTATCAGACCACTAGGACAGCATTTTTTCACTTAAGAAACATAGCAAAAGTTAGACCTCTTATATCATTGAAAGATGCTGAGAAATTAGTTCACGCTTTTGTTTTCAGTCAACTAGATTACTGTAACGCACTCCTCTCAGGACTACCCAAAAAAGACATAAATCATTTTCAACGAGTGCAGAATGCAGCTGCTAGAATCCTAACTAGGATTGCAAGGCCCGTAACCGGAAGTGATGTCATCTATCTATCTATCTATCTATCTATCTATCTAGATCAGGGCTGGAACCAGAAATTATGTTATTGGGCCCAGAACAGGAAGTGATGTCATCAGGGCACAGAACCAGAAGTGATGTCATCGGAACTGGAAGTGATGTCATTGGGGCCGGAACCAGAAGTGATGTCATCGAGGCCGGAACGAGAAGTCATGTTATTGGGCCCAGAACCAGTAATGATGTTGATAGGCTCAGGTGGGATTTCTCTCAGGTGGTCTGCAGGAGAAAGAGAGAAAGGGTTAGTACACACTGCCACCCCCTGGTTCAGCATGACGCTACCATCTTTTGAGCCTATCGGTTGCCTCTGACTCACACGTGTGTGACATGGGCTTTCGGTGACTCGCTCCGCGGCCAGTGTGCTCCAAGGCTCATCCTGTGGACGTAATGAGGGATGGTGGCAGGATGAAGGAGTAGGGCTGCAAATCCTGGATTGTCTGCTGCTCACTAACGCTACTAATGCTTCCCAAATCAAAATGGACTTCGTCATCATCAGGGTATGGATTCTATTAAAAAAAAAGGAATTGGGATCCAAGCATCCCAGCGGGTACCGACGGAGGTGTCATAGGACGGACACCCATTAAGGACCTCATTTAGCAGGATGAGATGGGAGAGAGACAGAGTCAAGGCAGGAACCAACCTTGGGCAGGATACCAGTTCATCACGTGTTTGATGCACACGAAAACTGGTCATACATTTATAAAACGTAAAAAAACATGAAAATCTGCTTACACCAAAAACAGAAAGCTGCATATGGAAATAAAAATTGATTCATAAAACCTGGCATATGCAAAGTTCTACGCAGTTAATTTCAAAATCACAATCATATTCTAAATGTGCATACGTGAATCGTGCCTCGAACTCCGCCCAGTTGGAACAACCATATATGGACTATGCTAATCAGTCTCATACATATGCAATCATGATGCTAATGCAGACTTCCATGGGCCAACAGAGCAGCCTCTCCGTCCTGCTGTATTCTGTAACTGAGAGCACCAAGGGCATGCATGACACTATAGCGCCTCTCTTCTGTGCTCTGGAGGTCAGAAAGGTGTAAGGCAGCAGCATCTGAGCGGGTAGCCATTATCACCTGGCACTTGTAATCTCCTGATTGCTGTTACAATGAATAGTACAGGCCATACAAAACACTGAGGGCTCAGTCAGGTCCCTTACCAAACAAACCAGTCACCGCGCACAGCACCATCATGTCTGCCAATGCTAATTTGCCACAAAATAATGAAGCCATGACGTTTGTCAGTCTCATCTTGGCATCACAGATGGAACATCACTGCTCACGGTTAACAAAAGCATCCCCGTATTCACTAGGTGCCCTTATAGCAATATGAGTGCAGTGAATGGCTCTGATTACATGAGGTGTAACAGACGGCTGGCAGGTCAACCTGGCCGGGATGCCCACAGAATGGATGGATGGGGTCTTTGGGACACTATTTCCCCCAAGACGTTAGATGACAGCTTCCCTGCAGTGTAGCGGTGCCCCGGATTCCCACAGGACACCATGTGACATGTACTTTAATACCACACAGTCTTTCTGGGTACCGTGGGTGCCACCAGGGGACACTGCAAGAGAACCTGGGGAGTCATGTCTCACTCATAGCCTGGAAGTACTACCAAGTTACGGGGACAAAAAGCCCAGAAGTACTTCTGGGCTGAAGAAAAGTCAAGTTCTCCATCTGACCCTGGCATGTCACGTGGACAGAAGGACAGAAACACTTCCAGGTCAGACCATATATAAAGGACTGCTGTGAACCCAGCAAGCGTGCCAGAGTCGGGAGATAGTAAGCAATGAGAAGAGAAATAGTGATTATTATTGTGCTAATTGCCTGTTTATTTGGGGCTATGGTGCTTAGGGGCACAGTACCAGAAGAAAAAAAGAACTCAAATACTTCCTGGTGCTTTTACCTGGTGTCCTGAGTGTCTGTCTGTTGGGTTTAAAGGGGCAACAGTGCCACCTAGCGTTCACACACGAGAACTGGACACTGGTGTATCTTGCCCTGTTAGGTTGGCAAAAACTTGTAATGTATTTCATGTATGTGCACCCGCACCATTCAAAAAGTGAAGGTAGCGCCTCACTGATCGGTTAAAGGCTTCCAGCTCAACTGGCATGACGGAGTGAAGCTTGGCTGACATGCTGCTGACCTGTTGTCCATTTCCCTACGAAGTGACAGCTGGTAGCCGATAAAAGCTGAACGATAAAACAAAAAAGGTCAACAGTGCAAATACGCAGAATTGGCCCTCTTAAATGAGAACGCAAATACAATCTCTATGTAATATTCGGTATTTTTGAGGTGTAAAACATTTATCACGTCACATCACGTCAACGCAGAATCTAATAAAGGCTGGGTGATATGAATTATTATGCATGCGAGTCGTCATTTAGCTGGTTTGGCTGCGTTTCCCTACTCAATCAAGGGTGTCCTCATTTCCTATTTTGTCCAAAATATTGCATATGGATAGGTCAGTGTTGCCCAAAATATAATCCCGTTCCCCTGTCAAAGCGTTTTTATTAGATCCTGATGTTTGCCTGGAAAGCTGCATACGCACATATTGAGCCTCTTGACCCCTTTGCCTAGACTTGCGAGGTCATCGAAATACCCTACTGGTGGATCCAACAGAAATTGATCTTATCCCTGTCCAAATTAGGTTGGTGAAGTGTAGCAGACCACCCTTTATTAGAACATTAGAAGAGGGCCATTCAGACCAACAAAGACCCCACCAGTCCGATCCACTTAAATCCCCCAAAAATAACATGAAGTCAAGAATTGAAGGTCCTTAAAGTCGTACTGTGTAACAAACTACTTGGTAACTTATTCCAGGTGTCTACGGTTTGCTCATTGCTTTACAACATTATAGTGAAGTCTGCAGGTCCAAAAATTCATTGAGTGATAGAAAAATAAGGGGGTGGAAAAATGGAGATCAAGCGTAGGAATAACACGAAGACTTGAGAGACTGGCGTCCAGCAACAGGACAAGTGTACAATATGTGTATATTCTATTGGGGCCTTTTAAAAACTTGATAAGCTTTAAATGTCCATAATGCATGCACTTAATATTACGACTTAAATCAATTAGATGGCAGTTTAGGAATTTCTGAATCCGGTACCAGAGGCAAGTAGAAGACGTAAACATCTGCTCTTCATTAGCAGAATCTGAAAGTATGCGTCTCTCCTGTGTGCTTTATCAAACATTCTTTTGTCTCATGCTATAGTGTGCTGACTTTTCATAATAACATTTCAGCAGCCCATGCTAACAAAGTCATCCTTTCGCTGACCTTTTTCCCCACTTGAAACTCAATTTACTTGTACTACTCAGACTGATTTGTTCCATTTGGCTAGCGGAACTAAAATCATAACAAGAGCAGAATTCTGAGAAGCAGGACTTCAAATAAAAAAAATCTGTTTGTCTGTTATATAGTGCCTTTCATATCTATCTATCTATCTATCTATCTATCTATCTATCTATCTATCTATCTATCTATCTTACCAACTATACCAAAATTACTATCTATCTATCTATCTATCTATCTATCTTTTAGGTCAGATTATCTCAGGGCACAACGTGAGCTACCACAGCTATGCTGATGACACACAGCTGTATTTATCAATAGCACCTGATGACCCCGATTCTCTTGATTCACTAACACAATGTCTTACTCATATTTTCTGAATGGATGAATAGTAATTTTCTAAAGCTAAATAAAGAGAAAACTGAAATCTTAGTGATTGTCAATAATGGATACAATGAGGCTATTAGAAATAAACTGGATGCATTAGGATTAAAGGTCAAGACGGAGGTAAAAAGCTTAGGGGTAACTGTTTACTGTAATCTGAATTTTAAATCGTGTATTCATCAGACCACTAGGACAGCATTTTTTCACTTAAGGAACATAGCAAAAGTTAGACCTCTTATATCATTGAAAGATGCTGAGAAATTAATTCACGTGTTTGTTTTCAGTCAACTAGATTACTGTAACGCAATCCTCTCAGGACTACCCAAAAAAGAAATAAATACTTTTCAACGAGTGCAGAATGCAGTTGCTAGAATCCTAACTAGGAAAAGAAAATCCGAGCACATTTCTCCAGTTTTGATGTCACTACACTGGTTACCTTTGTCATTCAGGATTGACTTTAAAATTCTGCTTATGGTTTATAAAACCTTAAATAATCTCGCCCCATCTTATATATCAGAATGTCTGACATATTATATTCCAAATCATAACCTTAGATCCTCAAATGAGTGTCTCCTGAGAATTCCAAGATCAAAACTTAAAAGAAGTGGTGAGGCGGCCTTCTGCTGTTATGCACCAAAAATCTGAAATAGCCTGCCAGTAGGAATTCGCCAGGCTAATACAGTGGAGCACTTTAAAAAAACTGCTGATAACTCATTACTTTAACATTGCCTTCTCATAACTTCATTTTAATTTAATCCTGATACTCTGTATATCCAATTCATTGTAATAACTATTCATGGTGGCTCTAAAATCTGTACTAACCCCTACTCTCTCTTCTGTTTCTTTTTCCGGTTTCTTTGTGGTACACATCTACTCAAAGCACCGTGATGTTCCAACATTGATGGATTAAAAGCCAGAAGTCTGCATGACCGTCATCATCAAGTCCTTCCATGAGAACCTTAAACACAAAGAGGACTATTTCATTTCTGTTAGGTAGAAATGCCCAGAGGGTACTGGGCGGTCTCGTGGCCTGAAACCCCTGCAGATTTTATTTTTTTCTCCAGCCGTCTGGAGTTTTTTTTTTTTCTGTCCTCCCTAGCCATCGGACCTTACTCTTATTCTATGTTAACTAATGTTGTCTTATTTTAATTTCTTACTTTGTCTTTTATTTTTCTTTTCTTCATTATGTAAAGCACTTTGAGCTACTTTTTTGTATGAAAATAAGCTATATAAATAAATGTTGTTGTTGTTGTTGTATCTAATCATGTAGTGTCTTTCATCCCTATCTATAATAAAATGAAGTTTTTAATCTTGCCTACTATGCTATCTATCTATCTATCTATCTATCTATCTATCTATCTATCTATCTATCTATCTATCTATCTATCCTGTATAATACCTTTCTTGTTAATCTATCTATCTATCTATTATATAGTGCCTTTATCAATCAAAGTGAACAGAAAGTCTCCCCAGCCCATACCCAAGGAGGCGCCATCCACAACTCCGAGTCTCCAGCTCCATCTTAGCAGTCAGATTATTTGTTTGCGTCTTGATTTGCTTTTGCAGTTCTCAGCACCAGCGTATTTCCCACATGCATAAACAATCGCATTATCTTCTGCAACAGCTGATCGTATCTTTCATGAATTAAGTGTAAATGATGAAGCGCTGCTCCCTGTGACTCATTCCTGGGATGCTAGCAGCCAGAAGCGTTGCAGACAAAGCCCATACAATGAATCATTGTGCACGCTCGTTTATGTCTGTCATTGTTCGGAGTGTTACGCTTTACCCCCAGCAATGTGTTTGTCATTCTAGCCGCGCCATTCATTTGAAGAAGGAGTGCTAACATGTGAATGGGTGAGCTTCGAGTCCACGGCTAAGACTTTGTTTCGTGCTCGCAGACTTAAAGGTATTTGGCCTGTCTGCCTTCTTTTTTGTTCTTATTTGATATTTTTTATAAAGAATGCTATCATAATTCTACAGTCAAAGCCTGATTTTAAATGGCAATGACACATCATCAAATAAACATTTTTACTTTTCATTCATTAATTTACAGCATAAATTTATGTAACCAACATCAGCTCCAAATGTGATCAAGCAAGTGCCCCCTGGCTCGGTTGCCATTACCTGCAGTAACAGTAACCAGAAGCCCCCCATTGTAGTTGGCTTGTCTCTTATAGCCCGGTGAGGTAATTGTGGCCCACCACTTCGTCTCACTAATATTTGTGGTTTTCTTGCATGAATTACTCATTTCACATCCTGCCTCAGTATCTCAGTTGAGTTTAGATGGACGGCACATTTCTTCTTTCTTTTTTTCTATTTTGTGGTGGCTTGGCTGTAAATGTTTTCCATGATTTTGTGACGTGTCATCTTCAGTTCATGTAGGCACAGCCTGCCATCATCCCCTCATCAACAGCACAATTCAGGATTCATTCGAGATGATGAGCTAACCCAGTCCAGATGCAGCAAGACATCTCCACGCCGTGACTCTCCCACCCGATAGTTAGAACGGTCTTAGTGCAGAATCCAGCGTGACTTTGACACGATTTCTAAGTCTGATTTGCAGTTGAGTTGACCCAAATTTCAAGTTCAAGTGCAGTATGAGAGAGACTGTGATCTTACAATTGTGTTGTCGTACGTTAAGAAGAATTTCTGTCAAGTCAGAAATTTCGGTCAGCTGACTTGTTGCTGGTGTAGTTGAATTTTCTGATGCCGCAATCAAATTTGTCAAAATTCCTTGTGCAGCACCCTCAGGATTCTCATTTTCACCTTTTTACAAGAAAACTAACTGTCACGTAGCAACGTGCGTACCACTGAATGGCAATAACAAAGGTTTAACGTTTATTGGAAGAACTCAAAATAAACACACAACCCAGGAAAAAAGTCGAGATCATCGCCTTCCATTTCATTTTCCCAGTGCTTCTGCTCCCCTGTGGTCCTAAATTGGACTAGCTAAGCTTGAAAATGTTAGTTAATGGGTTTGGGGTAAAACAAGTCTAGGGGAGGTTCATTGTTAAATCTATTAACGAATTTAATGGCTTTAGCACAACCCGTTGTCTTACTTTCTGCCAATGTGAGGCACGCATGTGAAAACATGCTAATGGATGATTACCGTTTAGCAGCGGGACGCCGGCTGAGGTCGAGTAGAATGAAAGGAAATTAGTTGGCACAGGGAAGAGGGTGGTCTTTGTTGTGTTAAGGTCTGAACGAGTAGAGAAGTTCCTAAGAAGAAAGGCGTAACAAGAAGAAAGGCATTGGAATTGCCTCACTAACCCAATTCAGCTTTCAATTTCGAGGATCTCCGGAGAGCAGGTTGGGTTCAGGGAGTTCCGTCATGTGGCAGATTGAGTCCAAAATGAGATGCCATCTCCTGGGGACCTCTGGTTTTATATGTTACTGACTTGTCAGGACAACACGGGAGGAGCTCAGTTTGCTTCATTGGGGTTTCTTCTCAGTACCGTGGAAGAAAATAAAGAGACAGAGCTGTTAGTGCCAGTGCCGGAGTGGTGTTGCGCATCTTAACTGAGTCCAGAAGGTGATCCTCAGATGTCCAACTGAGACAGCAGTAAAAGCAGTAAAAGAAAGTTTTGTTTGAGAAGGATGGGAAGGAGAGCTGTCAGAGGGGGACACTTTTACATTTTTTTGTGCACTGGGTGGTTCCATTAGGCACCCACTGTTGGGACTTGGGGGTGAGAAGTTAAAAGGCTGTCTGTACTTATTAATGGTATTTGCTGTCCTGCAAGGGAGTCACTGCTTTGAAGTCTGGCCTTGGAGGATGTCTGTATTTACCTGGCTTGGAAATATTGGTTTCTAATCAGCATATCTGTACTTATTAATGTTTGGTAACCATACATTTTGTTAACTTGTGTTTTCAGTAATTGTTAAACCCAGGCAAATTAGATGTGCCATTGATTAAACTGTTTGTCCTGGACTGACAACAGCAGGGACTGAAGTAAATATAAACTCCTGGGCAGCAGAAGGCAGGAGGGACAGTCCACAGAAAACTCTGCCAAGGCACACGGACAGAGCAAAGGGGCTCGCAGGCAGACAAAGGTACCTGGCTGGCACGACGTGAGGCACAAGGACAGCAACACTTCCAGGGAGGAAGAGACAGCTCCACAAGGAGACACCAGTTATGGGTCCAGAGAAAGAGGGAAGCCGCATGAGAAGACCAAGCGAAGCTGACAGACGAGAAATGAGGCGTGCCTAGGTCCCAGCAACACAAGGAGCCCAGAGTGGAAGAAAAAGGAACAACGAAGAGACGCTGACAGGGATTCAACAATTTGACACAACTTCTGTAGGGGAACGAGTGTCCGGGGAACAGAGTGTATCCATGGACAGTTGAACGATTAAGTGTTGGGGTAACACAGTGAGCAACTTGGACTCTGCACCACTAAAGGTTGTATCCTCCAATTCTTGTTTTTACGGACTTTTAGAATGTGGACTGTGTATTTTCCTTTTAAAAAAAGGAAATTAATTCCTGATATGTTTAGGTTCTGTTATGTTCGTTTATCTTTTTAATGTACCTTATATTGTCTTGTACAATAGAACTTACTGTTGTTTTTTTACTGTTGTGTCTTTCATTGTGTGTTTACTCTCCGCCCAATTTAAAGAAACTTGTGTGCTATTATTGGTAAATTTCAGGAGTTCCCAGTCTCTTAATAAAACTGGGTGGTGTAGTCGGATATTTTAATGGTGTCTAAGTTAGATTACCTATAAGTGTGACCAGACACCTGTTACAACGCATCTGCCCTGCCGACAACCGAGGCGGAGCAGGACCAAGGACTGAGTCGATGAGGTTGTGGCCGTAATCTCGTCTGCTATGCTGCTCTGGGAGAGACCACAGGAGCTGGCAAGGGGCATGGAGGTGGCATCATCGGGAAGAATACAAGGAACCATGGGAGGCGGTGGCATCTTGGGTCTGTGTGGTGGACCAGGATTCGCTGTGACCCCCATTGTCCTCTCGAGGACCAAGAGAGAGTGAAGAGAAAGAGCATGGAAAGGTTTTTATTTGGGGATTTTACCTTTATTGATTTTTTTTTTTTTCTATTTTATTTATTTGCACCCCAAGGACTGCGATTAGTTTTAGAGCAGAATATTATTGGATTTATTTGAAATACTGCTTGCACATTTTTGCACTTATGTTCTAAATGTAAACTGCCATTCTTTTGATTTGAAAGTCTCTATTCTCCGCTTGGCTGCTCACTCACCCTGGGCCATTCTTGATTCATGGCTATTGATGCCCTGGAAAAGAGGGTAATGCCCATGACTGCGGGCTCTGAGGCATCACAGGGTTATCTAGTGTCTGTTGATTATTTTTAAGACTACTTGCCCCAAATATTTAAGTAAACACACTTTACTTTTTTTTTTTTGCCTAATGAAACTGATTAAAATCAACAGAGGATTTGCTGGGCTTGCGCTGGATCTCTGTTAACAAAAGACAATCAATTTCCTAATCCACTATTAAGTCGTTTATAGAGGTTCATTTGCTAAATAATGATCTTATACTTTGCCAGCGGTTGTTCTGGGCAATGAGTTAGTCACTCTGAAAAATGAAAAAAAAGAAATAGAAAAAAAAAATGGCTTTACTGTTGCCAATTTGCTGGGACTTTAAAGCTCGTTCAATATTAATTATCCATGCGTTCATTTTCCAAAGCCATTCAGTGCTATGCAGGGGTGTAGAGAGAGCAAAATTCATTACCGATGCCGTCTAGTGAGGCCTCTTAATTCAATATCAATTCAAGTCCACAGGCAGCCTGAGCCCACCCCAGTGAGAGTGAGTGGAAAGAAAGAAGAAACTAAACCTGGGCAAAGGTGCCAGTCCATCAAGGGGCACACACTCAGTCTGACCAGTCCCCAGTTAACAAATCCTGCTTAGGATCCAGGGAGAACGTGCAGATGCCATGAAGAGAGTGAATTGGCAGGAACGAGGGCTGGGTCCCTTGGAGGGAAGTGGTGAGTATTTTGATTCACTTTAATAATTCTATCTGCCTGTTTAATTGAATTGATTCTCTGGATTTCATTTGATTCATCAATAAATTAAACATGCTTATAATTCCTATCGTATGGCGTTGCCTTTTTGAAAGCAGTCGGCACAAAAACACAATTAAAAACGCATCCTAATAATAAGACAAAACATCAGAAAATCATTAGTGTACCTCATTCTCAGGTAATGACTCATCAAATCCTCATCAAATGAACTAGAAATCAAATGAACTAGAATCAAATGTACGACAATCGTGCACCTCGTTCTCAGGTCATGATTTGATTATGAATCAAATAAATAAGAATCGTGCATATTGTTCTCAATGTGCCTCATTCTCGGGTAACAATTTGTTCACAAAACAAATAAATGGGAATCATGCACCTTGTTCTTGGGTATATTGATTCATTCACAAATCAAATACACGAGAACCACGTGACTTGTTCTCAGGTTTGCTCGCAGATCAAATGTACAAAAATCGTGCACCTCGTTGTCAGGTGGTGATTTCATTGTGAATCAAATAAATAAGAATCGTAGACATCGTTCTCGATGTGCCTCATTCTCGGGTAATGATTCATTCAAAGATCAAATGAACTAGAATTGTGTGCCTCATTCTCGGGTATTGATTTGTTCACAAAACAAATATATGAGAATCATGCACCTTGTTCTTGGGTATATTGATTCATTCACAAATCAAACTAACACGAATTGCACACCTTCTTCTTGGGTAATGATTTTTTCACAAATCAAATACACGAGAACCACGTGGCTTGTTCTCAGGTTTGCTTGCAGATCAAATGTACAAAAATTGTGCACCTCGTTGTCAGGTAGTGATTTCATTGTGAATCAAATAAATAAGAATTGTAGACATCATTCTCGATGTGCCTCATTCTCGGGTAATGATTCATTCAAAGATCAAATGAACTAGAATTGTGTGCCTCATTCCCGGGTAATGATTTGTTTACAAAACAAATATATGAGAATCATGCACCTTGTTCTTGGGTATATTGATTCATTCACAAATCAGATTCACACGAATCGCACACCTTCTTCTCAGGCAATGCTTCGTTCACAAATCAAATAAACGAGAACCGTGTGGCTTGTTCTCAGGTAATGATTCATTCACAAATCAAATACATGAGAACCATATTGCTTGTTCTCAGGTTTGCTCGCAAATCAAATGTACGAAAATCATGCATCTCATTCTCAGGTGGTGAATTGATTGTGAATTAAATAAATAAGAATTGTCCATGTCATTCTCAATGTGCATCATTCTCGGGTAATGATTAATTCACAAATCAAATGAATTAGAATCATGTGCTTTGTTCTCGGGTAATGATTCGCTCACAAATCAAATGTATGACAATCATGCACCTCGTTCTCAGGTGGTGATCTGATTGTGAATCAAATAAATAAGAATCATGGACATTGTTCTCAATCTGCCTCATTCTCGGGTAATGGTTCATTCACAAGTCAAATGAATGAGAACCTTGTTCTCAGGGGTACCACCAGGGGTTGGAGTGCATAAAAATGGCCAATCCTCTGGTGCACGATTCACAGCAGAGATTCAAACTAGTCCTGGAAGCAACATCAGCACGAGCCTTGTGCATCAGGAGCTTCGTGAAATGGGTTTCCATGGCCAAGCAAGCCGAAGATCACTAGACACAAAGCTAAGCATCAGCTGGAGTGGATTAAAGCATATGCTGCCATTGGATTCTGGAGCAGTGGAAACATGGAGTGATGAATCACACTTTACTGTCTGGCAGGATGATGGACCAATCTGGGCTTGGAGGGTGCCAGGAGAATGCCACCTTCTAGGACCGTATAGTGCCTACAGTTATGTTTGGTGGAAGAGAGATCATGGCAGGGTTTGGGCTTGGCTCCTTAGTTCCACTGAAGGGTCCTGCTAATGCAAAGACATTTTAGATAGTTGTATGCTACCAACAGCATGACTGTGACCCCGTGAACAAAGCCAGGTAGATAAAAACATGGAAGAAGCACAAAGAGCCCTGACGTCAACCCTACTGAACACCTTTGGGATGAATCACAAGCCAGGTCTTCTCACCCAACGTCACAAATACTCCTTCAAAAACTGAATGGAGACAAATTCCCATTTGTTGTGGAGAAGTCATCCAATCTGTGATAATGAATAGTTCATTTAGTCTCGAAGGACATCCACACAATTAAAGTCACCATATAATCTAAAGGCCAATGCAGACATAAAGCTCAGACCTATTCTGTGCCATGCTGCCCAATCTTGTTTACTGCAAAGCTTTTGTGCTGCCAGCATCGCCATTAGGATGCTCTGTTAAATCAGCCGGCTGTCTTAATTGAGTTTAGAAAAAAAAAAGTGGCACTCTTTGAGATGAGCACAGTGGGTGAAGAACCAAGTGCTGCTGATGCCCTGACACACTGAACTGAGCGTGGCACTCATTACGCTGTCCCAGATTGGCCGTCTGCCAGAGGCTTTAAAATCTGTGCCTCGTAGCACACAGACAGCTGCAGAAGCTGCTTATCATGTAGAGGATCCGACTGGTGTCACAACTCATTTAGTACCCCAAGCGCTGCTTTCTGATATATTACTAAATTATTAAAAGTGCTCATTGAATTTTTCCGAACCTTTCGTTTTTTTATTGTTTAAGAGGTCAATGCAGAAACAAGGCTGCTGGTGCCAAATTACAGCTGAAACAACATTCATAGCAGCCTGGTATCCGAGCGACATTAAACGCTTCTCCTCCCTGCCCAAACATCCAGGTCTGGCATTCAGCAAGCATACTCCACATTTGCATTAAATTATCAGCTGTTTAGAAATGAGGGCGGGGCTATGCGGAATGGAGAGAGGGAAAAAATTTAAGGAGGCTACAATGAAATTGTCAGGATGACACATAGAGAATGAAGTGCAGGCAGAGTGCTGGGGTCTGCGTTCTCGTTAGGGTTGTGAATTTCCCATTGGGATTAATAAAGTATCTATCTATCTATCTATCTATCTAAAGGACAAAACGGCACCTATAGAAAGTCTCCGAACGTCTCACGTCTATACGGCGACGAATGTCAGTGGATTTAATGTGGCTTTTTTGACACGAATCAACAGAAGAAGACTGTTTAAAGCCAACACGGAAACAAATCTGTGCAAAGTGGTCGAAATTGATTACAGATATTAACCACAAAATAATTGATCTCGTAAGCGCTCACCGCTTTTATATACAACGCCCCTAATTCCTCACTGGTTCAGCTAATTGGCTTTAGACCTTACAGAATTCCCTGTCTGGGGTTTCAGTTGATTGTTGTTTCCATGCACCTTATCTGGAAGGGCCAACTGGAGCATGTGGGTACTGCCATGTTACACTGCTCAAGAAAATGAAGGGGACACTTACCATATATACTCGCGTTTAAGTTCTCACGCAGATAAATCGGGGCTTGATTTTACTGTATAATTTCTGGCATTTTATAATGTCGGTCGTATAAGTCGAATGTGGAAAACTCATGCTATTGGTCCAAGAGATTACGATATGCTAACGCCTACCTGAGTATGGAAGCGTATTAGGGCCACAGTGAAGGAAAAAAAAAGTGTATGTCGAGAATAAAGTCGAGGAGAGGAAGAGAGGAAGTCAGTTTAAGAAGTAACAGGGGTCAGGGAACACTTCACACAAAGCATTTAATGTGTTACATTACTCAGGAGGGGGTTTGAGAAAATCTGGAAAATTAAACATTGATTTTGAAATGACGTTTACGACGTTCGACTTTAATGACAAATTAAACTCGACATATGTTTATGTCGAGATTAAAGTCGATTTTATTCTCGGCATTTCCACTTTAAACTCGATGTTTATGTCGAGATTAAAGTCGATTTTATTCTCGCCATTTCCGCTTTAATTTTGATGTTTATGTCGAGATTAAAGTCGATTTTATTCTCGCCATTTCAACTTTAATCTTGATGTTTATGTCGAGATTAAAGTCGATTTCATTCCCAGCATTTCCACTTTAATCTTGATGTTTATGTTGAGATTAAAGTCGATTTTATTCTCGCCATTTCCACTTTAATCTTGATGTTTATGTCGAGATTAAAGTTGATTTTATTCTCGCCATTTCAATTTTAATCTTGATGTTTATGTCGAAATTAAAGTCGATTTTATTCCCAGCATTTCCACTTTAATCTTGATGTTTATGTTGAGATTAATGTCGATTTTATTCCCAGCATTTCCGCTTTAATCTTGATGTTTATGTCGAGATAAAAGTTGATATTATTCTCGCCATTTCCACTTTAATCTTGATGTTTATGTCGTGATTAAAGTCAATTTTATTCTCGCCATTTCCACTTTAAACTCGATGTTTATGTCGAGATTAAAGTCGATTTTATTCTCGCTATTTTCACTTTAAACTCAATGTTTATGTCGAGATTAAAGTCGATTTTATTCTCACCATTTCAACTTTAATCTTGATGTTTATGTCGAGATTAAAGTCGATTTAATTCCCAGCATTTCCATTTTAATCTTGATGTTTATGTTGAGATTAAAGTCGATTTTATTCTTGCCATTTCCACTTTAAACTCGATGTTTATGTCGAGATTAAAGTCGATTTTATTCTCGCCATTTCAACTTTAATCTTGATGTTTATGTCGAGATTAAAGTCGATTTTATTCTCACCATTTCCGCTTTAACCTTGATGTTTATGTCGAGATTAAAGTCGATTTAATTCCCAGCATTTCCATTTTAATCTTGATGTTTATGTCGAGATTAAAGTCGATTTTATTCTCAGCATTTCCACTTTAAACTCGATGTTTATGTCGAGATTAAAGTCGATTTTATTCTTGCCATTTCCACTTTAAACTCGATGTTTATGTCGAGATTAAAGTCGATTTTATTCTCACCATTTCCGCTTTAACCTTGATGTTTATGTCGAGATTAAAGTCGATTTAATTCCCAGCATTTCCGCTTTAATCTTGATGTTTATGTCGAGATTAAAGTCGATTTTATTCTCGCCATTTCCGCTTTAACCTTAATGTTTATGTCGAGATTAAAGTCGATTTTATTCTCGCCATTTCCGCTTTAATCTTGATGTTTATGTCGAGATTAAAGTCGATTTTATTCTCAGCATTTACACTTTAATCTCAATGTTTATGTCGAGATTAAAGTCGATTTAATCCCCAGCATTTCCACTTTAATCTTGATGTTTATGTCGAGATTAAAGTCGATTTTATTCTCACAATTTCCACTTTAATTTTGATGTTTATGTCGAGATTAAAGTCAACGTGTTGACCTTCTTCTCGTAGTTTATTTTGTCATTAGAGTAGAACATCGTAAATGTCATTTTAAAATCAATGTTTCATTTATTAGATTTTCTCAAACCCCGTCATAAGTAATGTAGCACATTAAAATACTTTGTGTTAAGTGTTTCCTGACCCATGTTACTCAGTACATGCTTCTTAAACTGACTTCTTCTCTTTCTCTCTTCGACTTTATTCTCTACATACACTTTTTTTTCTTCACTGTGTCTGTATTTTTTTTTTCTTCTCCATGGCCCTAACACGCTACTGTACCGGAGACAGTCACCACAGCTTTTTTTTCTTATGTCCAGTATTGTGCCTACCACATGGTAATACCCAAACTATTCTAAAGCGACATTGGCACTGATTTGTGTTTTTGTATCTCACACCCTCATATACCTTTATTGTAAGAGCATCTCTTATCTACGATGGAGTGTTCAATCAGAAGAAAATATGAAGCTGGTTTTAAATTAAAAGTCATTGAAGTGGCGAAAGAAATTGGTAACTGGGCTGCTGCAACAAAATTCGATGCGTCTGAGAAACTGATGACAGATTGGAGGAGGCAAGAAGATGTGAAAAAAAAAATTAAGTTCCGTATTTTTTAATGGGCATATAAGTCGGAGTCTGATTTTATGATTGATTTTTCGGGTTTCAAGACCCAACTTATACATGAGTATATACGATAATCATGACAGTCTAATGGGTAAGACAACTTATTATCAAATAATTAATTTGCATCAGTCTTCTGAACCAGCACAACCGGAAAGCAACTTGATAGCAAAGAACATTTGGACTTTCCACATAGCAGGTATTCTCTGCCTTGAGGCCAGAATGCTACATTTCACATTTCAAATCAGGTTCAGGAAGTGCACTGAAAGGTATTGTACAATATATACTGCCCTTTAAACATAATGTGGAATAATTTGTTGATTTTGAAAGTAAATGCTCTTTTTGCAGCTCTGGTTTAGCTAATCTAATGTGATTATGCTACTGTTGTATTTATTTTTTTCAATTTTTCTGAGTGGCGTGGTGGTGCAGTGGTAGCGGTGCTGCCTCGTAGTAAGGAGATCAGGCTTTGCATCTGGGGTCCTCCCTGTGTCTGTGTGAGCTCACATCTGGGGTCCTCCCTTTGTCTGTATGGGTTCACATATGGGGTCCACCCTTTGTCTGTATGAGTTCACATCTGGGGTCCTCTCTGTGTCTGTGTGGGCTCACATCTGGGGTCCTCTCTGTGTCTGTGTGGGTTCAAATCTGGGGTCCTCCCTGTGTCTGTGTGGGTTCACATCTGGGATTCTCCCTGTGTCTGTGTGGGCTCACATCTGGGGTCCTCCCTGTGTCTGTATGAGTTCACATCTGGGGTCCTCTCTGTGTCTGTGTGGGTTTGCATCTGAGGTCCTCCCTGTGTCTGTGTGCGTTCACATCTGGGGTCCTCTCTGTGTCTGTGTGGGTTTGCATATGGAGTCCTCCCTGTGACTGTATGAGTTCACATCTGGGGTCCTCCCTTTGTCTGTATGAGTTCACATCTGGGGTCCTCTCTGTGTTTGTGTGGGTTCAAATCTGGGGTCCTTCCTGTGTCTGTGTGGGTTGACATCTGGGATCCTCCCTGTGTCTGTGTGGGTGCAAATCTGGGGTCATCCCTGTGTCTGTATGAGTTCACATCTGGGGTCCTCCCTGTGTCTGTGTGGGTTCGTGTGTGGGGGTCTCCCTGTGTGGAGTTTGCACGTTTTCCCCGTGTCTGTGTGGGTTTCTTCTCACTGTCCACTGATGCTAAGCCAGCTTTGGTTTGTGTGCGTGTGGCACCCTGTCCAGGGTTTACACCTTATGCTTTCCCCCTATGACCCTGGATATGGATTAAGTGGGTTAGAAAGTGACATGACATTTTTGTGTGATGTGCCTAATATTTGCATGGTCTCTGTATTTTTATACGATGCAAAAGTGCTTTCATTTACTTTAATTCCAATTTAAAGACCCTTGGTTACATTGGACATTTTATAATCCCACTGGATAAATTTCATATACACAAATGCCATTTTGAACATTCTTATGCTGTCTTAGTTAAATTCCAATCATTCATTGAGTGCCTTAAGTCTATTAAGAACTAAAAAAAAGTCTTTATACTAATATTATAATACCCCCCCCCCCCCATCAGTTCTTTATAATTAATTTTAATGTTATTTTATTATTTAAAAAACACAGACACCATTGCTCTCTATCCTTAACCCATTCTACAAATTTACCTGGGCAATGACGGGTACTTCAGCTAACTCTTACTATTATTATGCTGTTCATTTTCTATATTGGACTTAAGTAGTGGGAGAAGTGCTACGTTACAAACAGGTGACAATGTTATCACTGAATGTCCCCTTGGGGGTACTGGTTGGCAGGGCACTTGCTTGATATTTCTCTTTTAAAGCTCCTGTTTCTTCTACTTCTCGTCGTCTGTGATGTCTGTGTGCCTGTGGCACAATCACCAAGCTGGAGCATTCAGTGGGTCACAAACATAAAAAATGCCTTAAAGAAACTCAAACTATGTACTTCATACCAAGGGAAAGCAGTGCCAGGTGTGACCGGGCTCCCTCTCGATTCCAGCTTAACTGAGCCGTGCGTATCTCTGTCGATCTCAACAGTTAACTCGCTTTTGGCTCAGGACCTCGCAGTGCTATTTCATACCGAAGACACTTTCATATTATCATGCTTTCAGGCTGTCCTTATTAAGAACAGGCCGTAATATTTTCCTGGCAACTAAATTATTTTATTACATTAGCAGTTACAATAAAAGCTTACAGATGTCAGGAGAAAAAAAAATATTACTAATAAGAAAAAAAAGTGCCTGGTTTGAAAGGCAGAAAAAGATTTATTTATGCCTTACTTATATTTAATAACCTGTCTGTTTTGGTGAAAGAGGAGCAGGACATGGATACTGGGCTGAAGACCTGGCTAATGTTTACTAATGACAGTGAGAGGTTTACAAATATAGAATCTGGTGATACAATCTGGAAAGAAAGAAAGAAAGAAAGAAAGAAAGAAAGAAAGAAAGAAAGAAAGAAAGAAAGAAAGAAAGAAAGAAAGAAAGAAGGGATGAGTAAAGGAACTAGAAATCATGAAAAAGAAAGAAAGAAGGAAGGAAGGGATGAGTAAAGAAAGAAAGAAAGAAAGAGACTAGAAATAATGAAAAAGAAAGAAAGAAAGAAGGGATGAGTAAAGGAGAAAGAAAGAAAGAAAGAAAGAAAGAAAGAAAGAAAGAAAGAAAGAAAGAAAGAAAGAAAGAATGAGTAAAGTAAGAGGAAAGAAAGAATAAAGGAAGTTGAAATCATAAGAAAGAAAGAAAGAAAGAAAGAAAGAAAGAAAGAAAGAAAGAAAGAAAGAAAGAAAGAAAGAAAGAAAGAAAGAATGAGTGAAGGGACTAGAAATCATGAAAAAGAAAGAAAGAATGAAGGGATGAGTAAAGAAAGAAAGAAAGAAAGAAAGAAAGAAAGAAAGAAAGAAAGAAAGAAAGAAAGAAAGAAGGGATGACTTAAGGGGAAAGAGAAAGAAAGAAAGAAAGAAAGAAAGAAAGAAAGAAAGAAAGAAAGAAAGAAAGAAAGAAAGAAAGAAGGGATGAGTGAAGGGACTAGAAATCATGAAAAAGATAGAAAGAATGAAGGGATGGGTAAAGAAAGAAAGAAAGAAAGAAAGAAAGAAAGAAAGAAAGAAACTAGAAATCATGAAAAAGAAAGAAAGAAAGAAAGAAAGAAAGAAAGAAAGAAAGAAAGAAAGAAAGAAGGGATGAGTAAAGTGAGAAGAAAGAAAGAAAGAAAGAAAGAAAGAAAGAAAGAAAGAAAGAAAGAAAGAAAGAAAGAAAGAAAGAAAGGGTAAATGAAGTTGAAATCATAAGAAAGAAAGAAAGAAAGAAAGAAAGAAAGAAAGAAAGAAAGAAAGAGAAACAGCAAGGCAGGGCCATCTTAACGTATGGGCACAATGGGCACTGCCTGGGGGCCCGTGATGTTTCTGATCCCTATGTATGTTTCTGTTTTGCTATCAAACAGGGGCTCTAATGCACTATTTTGCCCAGGGGCCTATGATGCTGGTAAGAAAGCTCCCCAAAAAGAGAAAGGTTTTGCAGGTGGTGGCCACAGACAGTTTCTCCTGCTTTCTCCTTATCCTTCCTGACTGATTCTTCTCTAGTTTTGCATTTTGCTATTGTCCTTGTCACTACTGGTAGCATGAGACGGTACCTGAAGCCCACTCAGGTTGCACAGGTTAGTCCAGGTCCACCAGGATGTCTTCACAAGAAAGTTTGCTGTGTCTCCCAGCACAGTCCCAAGAGTATGGAGGAAATACTAGGAGATGGGCCGATACACAAGGAGAGCTGGACAGGACTGTAGAAGGGCATCAACCCATCAGCAGGACTTATTTCTGCTCCTTTGTGTGAGGAGGAAGAGGAGGAGCACAGACAGAGTCGTACAAAAAATGACCTCCGGCTGGCTACTGGTGTGCATGTTTCTGACCAGACTGTCACAAACAGACTCCATGAAGGTGGCATGAGGGCCTGACGTCCTCTAGTGAGACCTGTGCTTACGACCCATCACCGTGTAGCTCGATTGGCATTCGCCAGAGAAAACCATAATTGGCACCCCATTCTCTTCACAGATGATCAGCAGGTTCACACTGGGCACATGTGACAGACATGAAAGAGTCTGGAGACACCATGGTGAATGTTATGCAGCCTGCAACATCAGTGACTGTCTGGGGATGCATATCTTTGGAGGGTCTCACAAACCTCCACATACCACGCAATGGTACCCTGACTGCTGATGAAAGCCATTGTCAGACCTTATGCTGGTGCAGTGGTTCCCCCTGGTGCAGGACAAGACCCAGCCTCATGTGGCCAGAGTGTTTAGGCCGTTCCCAGATGATGTACGCATTGATGCCATTGACTGGCCCGCAGGTGTCCCAGACCTGAATCCAACTGAGAAAATCTGGGACGTTATGTGTTGGTGCATCTGAGCCCCCAAGTAGCACCACAGACTGTCCAGGAGCTCACTGATGCCGTAATCGAGGTCTGGAAGGAGATCCTCCAGGACACCATCCGCCGTCTCATTGTCTGGAGTACATGCATGTGGAGGTCAAACACACTACTGGTGAAATTCACGCAAGTTGGTTCTGCCTGTGATTTCAATTTTTGACTTTAATTTACTGTGTGATGTTGAGCCGAGCCCTCAGTGGGTTGGTGATTTGGGTTCCCGTTGACCATTGTTACCTCATTTTGTTCTCAACGAATGTCACAGTATTACTAAGCTGGTGTGGAGTGAGGCATGATTAGAGAGCCAGAATGACCAGACTGTGGTGGGCAATTTAGCCAGGCCATCGGGGTACACTTTATTCTTTACAAAGGATGCCCAGGGCTCTTTAATGACCTCAGAGAGTCAGGACCTCGCTTTTACATCTCATCCGAAGGACGGCATCATTTTAACAGCTCAGTGTCCCCATCACTGCATTGGGATGCACAGTCAGGTGCCCCCTGCTGGCTTCACCAACACCACATCCAGCAGCAACCCAAGTTTTTCCTGGGTGGTCTCCCATCCAATTACTGGCCGGGGCTGAATGTGCTTAGCTGCAGGTGGATGACCTCTTCTGAATTTAAAGGTGGTGTGACTGCTTTGCCATGACTGGACATTTAACCAACAAATGAAATCCTGTGATGGGACCCATCACACCGCCTCCTCTTGTGACCCTGAACTGGATAAGTCAGTCAGTCAGTCAGTCAGTCATTGTCCAACCCGCTATATCCTAACACAGGATCACAGGGGTCTGCTGGAGCCAATCCCAGGGCGCAAGGCAGGAACAAATCCCGGGCAAGGTGCCAGCCCCACTGCAGGGCACACACACACACACCAAACACACACTAGGGACAATTTAGGATCGCCAATGCACTTAACCTGCATGTCTTTGGACTGTGGGAGGAAACCCATGCAGACACGGGGAGAACATGCAAACTCCATACAGGGAGGACCCTGGAAGCGAACCCAGGTCTCCTTACTGTGAGGCAGTAGCGCTACCACTGTGCCCCTCTTATTACTGTTTGACTGCCAAGTAAGAAAAAAGAAACAACTATTGGGAATGAGTCTTCAAGAGCAAGTCCATTAAAATGAATTCAAAAGAAGTTAATTAGCAGCAAAAAAGCAGTCACTAATTAAGAAAAAAGGTTTGAATGAAAACCTACAGCTATGGTGGTCCTCCAGGACTGGAGTTGGGGAGGGGTCCCCCAAAGTATCTTTCAATAAAGCAGGGGTGGCAAACTCTCATCCTGGAGGGCCACAGTGGCTTCTGGTTTTCATTCTAACCCTCCTCTTAATTAGTGACCTGCGTTTTACTGCTAATTCGTCTCATTTAATTGATTTGCTATTTAAGACTCAGGCCTTTTACAGAAGTGGCTTTGTTCCTAGGGATTCACACACACAC
Source organism: Erpetoichthys calabaricus (assembly GCF_900747795.2). NCBI lineage: Eukaryota > Metazoa > Chordata > Cladistia > Polypteriformes > Polypteridae > Erpetoichthys > Erpetoichthys calabaricus. The sequence continues at coordinate 89,587,189 of NC_041410.2, read as the reverse complement.
TAGGGGCAATTTAGGATCGCCAATGCACCTAACCTGCATGTCTTTGGACTGTGGGAGGAAACCAAAGCATCAGGCGGAAACCCACGCAGACACAGGGCGGACATGCAAACTCCAAGCAGGGAGGACCCGGGAAGTGAACCCGGGTCTCCTAACTGCGAGGCAGCAGTGCTACCCACTGTGCCACCCTGAACTGGATAAGTGGGTTATAAAAATGGACGTACGGCCCAAAAGGATTTTTTTTTGTTTGTTTGTTATTGAACATCAGATGACCAGCATCATCAACAGAACGACGCAGACAGCCATCAAACCCAGGTCTCCTAACTGCGAGACAACAGCGCTACCACTGTGCCACCATGCCACCTTAGTTTAATGTACATAATACTAAATAATCTATCCATCTATCCATTTTCCAACCCGCTGAATCTGAACACAGGGTCACGGGGGTCTGCTGGACCCAATCTCAGCCAACACAGGGCACAAGGCAGGAACCAATCCCGGGCAGGGTGCCAACCCACTGCAGATACTAAATAATAATGCATTTTATTTATATAGCGCCTTCCACCTTTGGTGCACACCAGTTTTCTTACAGGGGCTAACAGGTCTACAGAGGACGCTGTCGTTGCTGCTCTCCATGCTACCCTGTCCCACCTGGAGCACCAGGGGAGCTACGCACGTCTCCTCTTTATTGCTTTTAACACCATCCTCCCTCACAGATTGGTGTGCAAGCTGCTAGCCCTGGGACTCCCGTACTCCACCTGTCTAAGGATTAAAGACTTCCCGACAGACCGCACACAAAGGGTCAGGGTGGGCCCCCCACATCTCCTCGGCCATCAGCATCAGCACCGGCTCTCCTCAGGGCTGTGTGCTGAGCCCTCTGCTCTTATTGCTGTACACACATGACTGCTTTATCCCCTGCCCACGACAGCAACACCATCGTCACATTTGCAGACAACACCACTGTGATGGGTGGAGCTCATCTCTGGGGAGGATGAGTCCGCCTAACAGGGATGAAGTGGAGCGGCTGACAGCAGCCTGCTCCTGAGCACAATTACGACCAAGGAGCTCGTTGTGTTAATTAAACCCGTTCTTTAATTCCATGGCTTGTTGCTGCTCTCATTGTGGAACAGCAGACATGTCTGAAATTGTTGATTTTCTCTTGTTAAAATGTTTTGGGGATCTGAGCAGATCGACATTCCTGAGACCTTCAACTTTCTTAATTTTCAGATATTGTATGATGGACAATGTTGGTCACGTTTTGGCTACTTTTGCATCTTATTATTGTCAGTCAGTCAGTCAGTCAGTCAGTCAGTCATTTACCAACCCACTATATCCTAACTACAGGATCATGGGGTTCTGCTGGAGCCAATCCCAGCCTACACCGGGCACTAAGCAGGAACAAATCCCGGGCAGAGAGATCTGATCAACCTGCCACCGCAGCGCCGCCGCTGCCATGTCCAGCGAGTCCAACGGGTAGCATTACACCCCGCCGAAAAGCTAACTTCAAGAATTTCGGGACAGAAGAATGACTCTCTCTCTCTCTTCTCTTTTCTTAAGCTACTGTGTAATTATCAGCATGCTTAAATATTCGGGTCCCGGCTGCTGATTGGCCCACAGGGTTTCTTTTTTTTTTCTCCTTCATTCAACAAGGAATTAGGTCAACTGCTAAAATTAACCACCCACGACTTTTTTCTTAGATATGCAGGCTGCTGTGGCCGAGGCTGAGCCGACGTGGGTATTCATCCATTTACAGTAAGAAAAGTAAAATAAGGTGAATGTTAGAGTGGCGGATTTATTATTATTATTATTATTTTCCGGCTTAGCCCTCAGTCTTTTCGAAGGAGTGCCTCTCAGCGCCGCTATACCCCCCCAATCGGCTTCAACAGGGGCCTGACAGAGATCAGATTTTAAGTTCCTTTGACTCTCTAGCCGGCATTGATTGGCTGCTTGGAATGCGGCCAAACGGCAATACCATGACACCCACCTCTGCTGCTAATAAGCTGTCTCAGCAGGGCCTGCGCACTTTCAATAAAGGACTTGTTCTCTGCATTTGGGTCATTCTCCGTCAGCATTAATATCTGATAACCTGCATCCCTTCGCTAGGGAGAGGCCGCTCTCCGTCGTTGCAGCTGACGGGAAAAGGGTGTTTTTTTTTTTTAATTCCTTCTTCTCGTATCTCCTCCCTGCAAAAAAAAAAAATGCTGCAAGTAAAATATAACGGTTTCTCTTATCCGTATTTTGAGCGTGTGAGGGCCTAGGATTGACAACAACATGGATGTGTATACGTCACGGGTGATTAGAGCGTTCTGGATCTATCCTATAGGGAGGAATTCCAGGAAATCTGAAAAAAAGAAGAAACAAAGCCACTTCTGTAAAAGGCCGGAGTCTTAAATAGCAAATCAATTAAATGAGACGAATTAGCAGTAAAACGCAGGTCACTAATTAAGAGGAGGGTTAGAATGAAAACCAGAAGCCACTGTGGCCCTCCAGGATGAGAGTTTGCCACCCCTGCTTTATTGAAACGGATACTCTGGGGGACCCCTCCCTAACTCCAGTCCTGGAGGACCACCATAGCTGTAGGTTTTCATTCAAACCTTTTTTCTTAATTAGTGACTGCTTTTTTGCTGCTAATTAACTTCATTTGAATTCATTTTAATGGACTTGCTCTTGAAGATTCATTCCCAATAGTTGTTTCTTTTTCCTTACTTGGCAGCCAAACAATAATAAGAGGGGCGCAGTGGTAGCGCCGCTGCCTCACAGTATGGAGACCTGAGGTTCGCTTTCCTGGTCCTCCCAGTGTGGAGTTTGCATGTTCTCCCCGTGTCCGCGTGGGTTTCCTCCCACAGTCCAAAGACGTGCAGGTTAAGTGCATTGGTGATTCTAAATTGTCCCTAGTGTGTGTGTGTGTGCCCTGCGGTGAGCTGGCGCCCTGCCCGGGATTTGTTCCTGCCTTGCACCCTGTGTAGGCTGGGATTGGCTCTGGCAGACCCCCGTGACCCTGTAGTTAGGATATAGTGGGTTGGTAAATGACTGACTGACTGACTGACTGACTGACTGACTGACAATAATAAGATGCAAAAGTAGCCAAAACGTGACCAACATTGTCCATCATACAATATCTGAAAATAAAGAAAGGTGAAGGTCTCAGGAATGTCGATCTGCTGAGGTCTCCAAAACATTTTAATAAGAGAAAAGTCAACAATTTTAGACGTGTCTGCTGTTCCACAATGAGAGCAGCAACAAGCCATGGAATTAAAGAACGGGTTTAATTAACACAACGAGCTCCTTGGTCGTAATTGTGCTCAGGAGCAGTGGGTTGGTAAATGACTGACTGACTGACTGTCAATAATAAGATGCAAAAGTAGCCAAAACGTGACCAGCATAGTGTAGAAGGCGAACGTGAAGGTTCCCATCAAAGATCAAAAGAAACGAAGGAACAAATGAGATACGTGGACGTCCTGGTTTGATGGCTGTCTGCGTCGTTCTGTTGATGATGCTGGTCATTTGAAGTTCAATAACAAACAAACAAACAAAAATCCTTTTGGGCCGTACGTCCATTTTTATAACCCACTTATCCAGTTCAGGGTGGCGCAGTGGGTAGCGCTGCTGCCTCGCAGTTAGGAGACCCGGGTTCGCTTCCCGGGTCCTCCCTGCATGGAGTTTGCATGTTTGCCCCGTGTCTACGTGGGTTTCCGCCTGATGCTTTGGTTTCCTCCCACAGTCCAAAGACATGCAGGTTAGGTGCATTGGCGATCCTAAATTGCCCCTAGTGTGTGTGTGAATCCCTAGGAACAAAGCCACTTCTGTAAAAGGCCTGAGTCTTAAACAGCAAATCAATTAAATGAGACGAATTAGCAGTAAAACACAGGTCACTAATTAAGAGGAGGGTTAGAATGAAAACCAGAAGCCACTGTGGCCCTCCAGGATGAGAGTTTGCCACCCCTGCTTTATTGAAACGGATACTTTGGGGGACCCCTCCCCAACTCCAGTCCTGGAGGACCACCATAGCTGTAGGTTTTCATTCAAACCCTTTTTCTTAATTAGTGACTGCTTTTTTGCTGCTAATTAACTTCTTTTGAATTCATTTTAATGGACTTGCTCTTAAAGACTCATTCCCAATAGTTGTTTCTTTTTTCTTACTTGGCAGCCAAGCAGTAATAAGAGGGGCACAGTGGTAGCACTGCTGCCTCGCAGTTAGGAGACCCGGGTTCGCTTCCCTGGTCCTCCCTGCATGGAGTTTGCTTGTTCTCCCCGTGTCTGCATGGGTTTCCTCCCACAGTCTAAAGACATGCAGGTTAGGTGGATTGGCGATTCTAAATTGACCCTAGTGTGTGCTTGGTGTGTGTGTGTGCCCTGCGGTGGGCTGGTGCCCTGCCCGGGATTTGTTCCTGCCTTGCACCCTGTGTAGGCTGGGATTGGCTCCGGCAGACCCCCGTGACCCTGTAGTTAGGATATAGTGGGTTCATAAATGACTGACTGACTGACTGACAATAATAAGATGCAAAAGTAGCCAAAACGTGACCAACATTGTCCATCATACAATATCTGAAAATAAAGAAAAGTGAAGGTCTTTCAGGTCTTTCCCAGGTCCCCAAAACATTTTAACAAGAAAACATTTCAACAATTTCAGACGTGTCTGCTGTTCCACAATGAGAGCAGCAACAAGCCATGGAATTAAAGAACGGGTTTAATTAACACAACGAGCTCCTTGGTCATAATTGTGCTCAGGAGCAGGCTGCTGTCAGACGCTCCACTTCGTCCCTGTTAGGCGGACTCATCCTCCCCAGAGATGAGTCCCACCCACCACAGTGGTGTCGTCTGCAAATGTGACGATGGTGTTGCTGTGGTGGGCAGGGGGGGGGCGCAGTCATTGTGTGTACAGCGTGAAGAGCAGAGGACTCAGCACACAGCCCTGAGGAGAGCCGGTGCTGATGCTGATGGCCGAGGAGATGTGGGTGCCCACCCTGACCCTTTGTGTGCGGTCTGTCAGGAAGTCTTTAATCCTTAGACAGGTGGAGTACGGGAGTCCCAGGGCTAGCAGCTTGCACACCAATCTGTGAGGGAGGATGGTGTTAAAAGCAATAAAGAGGAGACGTGCGTAGCTCCCCTGGTGCTCCAGGTGGGACAGGGTAGCATGGAGAGCAGCAACGACAGCGTCCTCTGTAGACCTGTTAGCCCCTGTAAGGAAACTGGTGTGCACTAAAGGTGGGAGGCGCTATATGAATAAAATGTATTATTATTTAGTATTATGTACATCAAACTAAGGTGGCACAGTGGTAGCACTGTTGCCTCACAGTTAGGAGACCTGGGTTCTCTTCCCAGGTCCTCCTTGCGTGGAGTTTGCATGTTCTCCCCGTGTTTGAGTGGGTTTCCTCCCACAGTCCAAAGACATGCAGGTTAGGTGCATTGGCGATCCTAAATTGTCCCTGGTTCGCGCTTGGTGTGTGTGTGTGTGTGTGCCCTGCAGTGTACTGGCGCTCTGCCCGGGGTTTGTTCCTGCCTTGCACCCTGTGCTGGCTGGGATTGGCTCCAGCAGACCCCCGTGACCCTGTGTTAGAATATAGTGGGTTGGACAATGACTGACTGACATTAAACTAAAAACCTGATTGAAGGCAATGGCGATAATGAGCGTAGAAAGAGTGAAATGACAAAAAGATGTCACCGCACTGCAGGATATGGCCGGATGTCCAAATGAGTCTCGTGTGGCTGCCTTAAAATAAAAAACAAACAACGAAGACGTTCGACCGAAGGAAAAAAACAAAAGGCTCCACTCCAAGGGAGACAGCGGCAAGGCTGATGAAAGCATATTTTGACCAATTTGCTATTAGCAGACAGTCCTGTTTGCAGGGCTCAAGGAAGATAAGGATCTAAAAAGCGCACTGGAGATGCGGCAAGTTAATGGGAGGCTCTTTGAAAGGCTGCAGCGGCTGACATTTAACAGGATAATGAGGGATAAGATGTCCTATCCTCATTAATATTTCCAGGTAATTCACGGATTCCCAAGCACCGAGTGACCTGCCAAATTTTTTTTGTGCCATCCCCACGCAGGACCGGCCATGAGCTGAGCTCCTAAAATGTGCGCTTTAGCCTGGCGTCGCCCTTATGACTTCATATTCGTCTTTGCCATCACTGCTATACTGTCCTGAAGACTCCACTCGGCCATTACTGACAATCAGTTAACACAAATCTGGAGAAATGTAAAAATATTACTGCAGCATAAAAAAAAGGTTCCTCCATTCATTTTCTTAGTCACAGAAGGCCCGAGCCAAGACATTCAGAGGGGCAACTCGGACAAATCTGCTCCATCCATCATAGGATAAGCCCAGAGTGTCCAGAGGCGCCACGGCAAAGCAGAGTTTAAATAGTAATAAAACAGATAAATAGGAATACTGTATTATGTGTGACATCAGAACTGCAATGAGGTGACAGTGAGAGCACAGTACACAGCATACAAAAGCAACACGTGGAAAAGTCACATATATCTAAAATGGTAAAAAAAAAAAAAAAAAGTACATGGGGTCTCAGATACCCCAAAATGTAATAGAGAAAGATGGAAAGCAAAACTCAGTACCATTATGAACAATGTAGCACATCATCTCTCTGACATACCAGCACTGAGGACTTTCAGCTAATGAGTCACTCCGCAGAAGTGTGTCAAGAAATGCTATGGTGGGCTCCGTCACACCCCCAGCAATACGTCTGCCTGATGCCTCCCTGTGCCAAGTCAGAAATGTCCTTTCTTTTTAATTTTCTTTCTATTCAGTCATAATGTGTGTTATATACCTAATTTAACCACCGGGGGCACCACAGAGCCCCCAGACTTCAGACACAGCAGTGCCCAGAACCATTCTGGGTTTCAAAAAAAAAAAAGATATTTATTAAAACAAAACACCCTTATAATAATAATCACCCTTGCAAAGATCACTCACAATACAATCAATCGATTTCTTCCCCCTTCCTTCCTCCAAGAGTGTCGCCTGCTGCCTCCCAGATCTGACTCCCCGATGTGAGGGAATGGGCTCCATTCAAGCCGGACCCAGGAATGCTTCTGATGCCACAGCGTGCCTTCTTGGAAGTACTTCTGAGTCATATGGAAAGCAGGGAGGTCCTCGCCCGACGGCACCCTCTACTGGCACCCAGGGATCCCGACACGGTGGCACTTCCAGCCTCCAATACCAAAGCACCCATGCGGGTGTCCAAACTGGGACGCCACAAGAGTACCACTGCTTCCTGTTTGGGGGGGGGGGGGGGGGGGGGGGATTCAGGAGGGTGAAACTGCTCCCGGCTTCTGCTGCTCCAAACAATTACAATATTCTGGCCAGGCACAAAGTCATCTCCTCATCCAGCTGGCCAGCTCGCATATCCTTCCATCCTGGCCTTCAGTTCAGGAAAGAAATCATCTTCCATCTCAAGTAGGATTTCCCTCTGTCTTCTCAGGCAATTACAATATACTGTAAATATATATTGTCACAAACATGCGCTTCAGAGACAGTTTGAGGGGTCATCTACTTGTAATTCCATCCTGAACCATGGGTTGATACTGTCACTTAATTCTGCTCCTCCTTTTCTTCCTACAGATCGGACGACCACCAGTCTACCTGACGCCATTTCCGGGCTCCCATCTCCTGACCCCGCCCCTTATGGTCTGAGACCATCTTAAGTGGCAACTGCTCCATCTTTGAGTCAGTCAAGCTCTGACTGCCATCTGAAAAGACACTCTTTGCTTATTGCTTTTCCACCTTCCACTTTCTTAAATTGTCTTTTAATTTTGCCTACTATGCTATCTATCTATCTATCTATCTATCTATCTATCTACAGTAGGTGAGCAGAATTTAAGCATTTTCCTATTAATCACTCTTAGACATATTGTAATCTTGCCGACTACGCTATCTATCTATCTATCTATCTATCTATCTATCTATCTATCTATCTACAGTAGGTGAGCAGAATTTAAGCATTTTCCTATTACTCACTCTTAGACGTATTGTAATCTTACCGACTACGCTATCTATCTATCTATCTATCTATCAACAGTAGGTGAGCAGAATTTAAGCATTTTCCTATTAATCACTCTTAGACATATTGTAATCTTGCCGACTACGCTATCTATCTATCTATCTATCTATCTATCTATCTACAGTAGGTGAGCAGAATTTAAGCATTTTCCTATTACTCACTCTTAGACATACTGTAAATGAAGGGATGTTAAGTTCAGGGTACAGGTGAGCAAGACTGGAGTCCTGTGGACAGTTCTGGTCACCATGCTACAAAACAAGATAAAGCTTTACTAGAAGGTGTGCAGAGAAGTTTATCCTGTGACTAAAGGGAGTTTTCCGACTCCGACAGGCTCAAGGAATTAAATGTCTTTTCTAAGTCTCAGTCAGAGGAGGCTGTGTGGGGATCTAATCAAGGGGTTCGAAATTCTCAGAGACATTGGTGAAGTTGATGCAGCCAACAGAAGGAATTCGCTTATATAATAAATCACAAAGTCAGGGCCACCTAGTGGAAAGGAGAGAAAATTGCTATGAAGATGAAAGGCGTGTGACTCTGGTGACAAAGTGTTGATAGGGGGAAACCTTGACGACTTTTAAAAAATATCTAGTTGAAATTAGCATGCTTGATGGACTGATCGCCCACCTCATTTGTCAAATGTCTTATGCTTTGGTCAGAGGAATATTAATAACTTTCTAATGATGGGTAGATTAACAGTCTGTACAGTTAATTAGCAGCTCTAGTCAGGGTGTACTAAACTGAAGTAGTGAGTCTTCAGACTAAGACCAAAGATATATCATTTATAGTAGCAGGTAGACCACTCCACAGTTTGGGGGCCCTGTAACTAAAAGCTCGACCTCCCATTGTTATTTTATTAATCCTTGGAATCATAAGCACAGAGGCATCTTGAGATCTTAATGTGATATCACATAATAGGATTCAGATTTGTTCAGAGTCCTGGAGACCTCGGCCAACAAGCTGCCTCCCCCTATTGGCCATTCCACAACTGAGTCAGCACTGATCCAGCCAATCCGATGACAGGACTCCTCTAAATAACAATTCCTGCGATCCTCCATCAGAGCTGACTTTACCTTAGGCAGGCAGGACAACTTGGCAGGTGGGCAGTGGCACCAAGTGCCACATTTGAGTACAGAGAAGACAAACAGAATAGGTGAGGGTTAGTAACAAATTCTAACTATCACATTACTTATGTTTTAGTGCTAATAACTAACAGCAGAGATGCAGTCTGTACAGTTAATCAGCAGCTCTAGTCAGGGTGTGCTAAACTGAAGTAGTGAGTCTTCAGCCTGAGACTGAAGGGACATCTCTTATAGTAGCAGGCAGACCACTTCACAGTTTAGGGGCCCTGTAACTAAAAGCTCGACCTCCCACTGTTATTTTATTAATCTTTGGAATCGCAAACAGACCGGCATTGTGAGATCTTAATGTGTGTGCACTCTGGTTTGTAAGTCATGATGAGTTCAGACGAGTAAGCCGGACCTCAGCCAATGCTGTATCAAGATCCTTTGCGCTTGCAGACGATGGTACTACACAACATACGTAATAGTAGTATTTTATCCCTTTAGCCATTTTTAAACCTGTTTAATTCAAATGAGGGGCTCAGCTCCGATCCCAGTAGCATTAGTGACCCCTTATTGGGTGATGAAATGGGATTTCATGTGCTGACCCACTTTTAGTCATAGTGCCCAACCTTGAGGTGGTGCAATACGATATCATCACACAAACAGGTCAAGAGGCGATCCTGTGGTGTCTGTAAATAACAATAACGATGATGCAGCTAAAGCCCCCCCTTGAAGGCCACGCGAGTGAGAGAGCCAGACATCTCATTTCACTTGGCACTAATCTGAGCTGAATTAAGCAGTCTGAGCCCTCGGAGGCCGCAGCGGCAGGAATTGTGTCAAGGGAAAAAATGGGAAATGATCTCGGCAGAGGGAGCTCATGAGAGTGCGGGAGGCGGTGAGAGAAGACCCGGCGTGTCTAGACGACACATCGCCTGGCCTCGTCAACATTAAGTGCCCTCGTCACCCTCAGTTTTTAATGAGGCCAACAATGTGGCCCGCTACAAAGGCGCCGATGGAAACGCAGAAACATGAGAAGCGCCGGGCGAAAATTGTCGGCCTTCCGCCACAATTACTTGCTGGAAGTTGTCAGTTAAGCTGCTGTGTTTGTGAGAAGGAGACAGACCCACCAGATCCATTATTTGTGGGCCATTTTAACACAATGGAATTCTTGTAAGTATACATTCACTAGCCACTTTATTAGGTACACCTTGCTAGTAGCGGGTTGGACCCCCTTTTTTGCTTCAGAACTGCCGGAATTCTCCATGGCATCGATTCAACAAGGTGCTGAGAACATTCCTCAGGGATTTTGCTCCATATTGACTTGATAGCATCAAGCAGTTGCTGCAGATTTGTGGGCTGCACATCCATAGTGCGAATCTCCCGTTCCACCACATCCCAAAGGTTCTCTACTGGACTGAGATCTGGTGACTGTGGAGACCATTGGAGTCCAGTGAACTCCTTGTCATGTTTGAGATGATGTGAGCTTTGTGACACGGCGCGTTATCCTTCTGAAAGGAACCATCAGAAGATGGCGGTCATAAAGGGATGGATGGACATGGTCAGCAACAATACTCAGGTAGGCTGTGGCTCAGTTGGTACTAAGGGGTCCAATGTGTGCCACAAAAATATCCTCCAAACCGTTACATCACCATCAGCACCAGCCTGAACCGTTGAAACAAGACAGGGTGGATTCTCTGCTTTCATGTTGTTGACCCCACCATCCAAATGTCGCAGCAGAAATCGAGACTCGTCAGACCAGGCAACGTTTTTCCAATCTTCTGTTGTCTAATTTTGTTGAGCCTGTGTGAATTGTAGCCTCAGTTGCCAGTTCTTAGCTCACTGGAGTGTCACCCAGTGTGGTCTCCTACTGCTGTAGCCCCCCCCCCATCTGCTTCAAGGTTTGACGTGCTGTGTGTTCAGAGATGCTCTTCTACACACCTCAGTTGTAATGAGTGCTTATTTGAGTTACTGTCGCCTTTCTATCACCTCAAACCAGTCTGGCCATTCTCCTTTGACCTCTGGCATCAACGAGGCCCAGGGAACTGCCGCTCACTGGATATTTTCCCATTTTCGGACCATTCTCTGTAAACCCTAGAGATGGTTGTGGGTGAAAATCCCAGTAGATCAGACCAGCCTGTTTGGCACCAACAGCCATGCCACGTTCAGAGTCACTTCAGTCCTCTGTCTTCCCCATTCTAATACTCAGTTTGAACTTCAGCAGCTCATCTTGACAAGGTCTACATTGAGTTGCTGTCATGTGATTGGCTGGTTAGATATTTCCGTTAACAAGCAGTTGAACAGGCGTACCTAGATAGATAGATAGATAGATAGATAGATAGATAGATAGATAGATAGATAGATAGATAGATAGATAGATAGATAGATAGAGTAAGGCACTATATAATAGATAGATAGATAGATAGATAGATAGATAGATAGATAGATAGATAGATAGATAGATAGATAGATAGATAGATAATAGCGCTATATCCAATTAATAGATTTAAAAGGCACTATATGATAGATAGATAGATAGATAGATAGATAGATAGATAGATAGATAGATAGATAGATAGATAGATAGATAGATAGATAGATAGTAAGGCACTATATAATAGATAGATAGATAGATAGATAGATAGATAGATAGATAGATAGATAGATAGATAGATAGATAGATAATAGCGCTATATCCAATTAATAGATTTAAAAGGCACTATATGATAGATAGATAGATAGATAGATAGATAGATAGATAGATAGATAGATAGATAGATAGATAGATAGATAGATAGATAGATAGATAGATAGATAGATAGATACTTTATTAATCCCAGGGGGAAATTCACCTAGTAAAGTGGCCTGTGAGTGTATAAAGGATAACACTTGTAGACCTGTTTAGACCAGATCAGTATTGTGAGGAGCTGAGGCCTATCCTGGCAGCATCGTCTACAAGGCTGAACTCAACCCTAGATAGGGCTGCCAGTCCATTGCAGGGCTCATTCATTCAGAAAGCCTCACTTTACACATCTTGGGCTAAATCAGAGTTACACTACCTGTTAATGTCTCACTGCACTCATTGGGCTGTGGGAGGAAAAATGGAGTCATCATCATCATCATCATCATCAGGATGTGCACAAAGACAGTGGCTCAAGTCCCGGCTGTTGAAAACTGGGAGTCCCAATATCACATAAATGCCATAAATAATTCTGGGGGATGGGGGGTTACCATCAAAATCACAACTAGAACCAAAAAGGGCCTCGAGGAAACTTAATAAAATAAAATAATTTTTTGTAACTAAAATCTTCAGTAGCACAAGAAGTTGCCTGGAACGGCAAAGCAAATGCAGTGTAGCGGTCCGGTGCCGCTAAGATTCACACCGTCAAGATGACGGGTGATTTATTTATTTTAATAGAGGAGATCCCAGGGACATTACCAGCCTTGGCCCGACTTGCACACACTCAAAAAAACAGAGACAAAATAAAGCACACTGGGAACTAACAACAATTAAAGAATTTAATGAAATTAAATAATATAAATAATACCACCCCAGTACCCCTACGGTGATATTACAGTAAGCACAAAAACACAACTCCACACAGCATAGTCCATGGAAAACCAAACCGGATGTAATGAGAGATGACGAGAATAAGTCCAGAGATCTGTATGTTGTAAGGGAATGAAAAAACAGTCCTACCGGTAGACGCTGTAAGGGTGAAGACGGGATGGATGGTTCAGGAGCGCTCCTATACTTGCGGGAAAGCCGTGAATCCACAATCAGTTCTCAGCTCACAGGTAGACAGACGATCCCGACCCCAACAACGAATACAATCCAGGACACAGCGACTAAATATGGTTTAACAGGAGGCAGTCCGACAGGTAAATGCAACACAAAATACAACAACAAAAAACACTTTTTTCCTTTCAGACACCTGCCCTCCTATTAAACCCCTCTGACCACCTTTGACCCCAACAGCCCCTGCAGGGACTGCTGGGAGATGCAGTTTTAACTCATAGTAGCACTGCTACAGCAGTCCCAATCCAGAATCCCAATAGAAATGAAAGTAAAAAATTTTCAAGATAAACACCGAACTCACCAAAAACATCGCAGAGCATTCGAAATGAACTGCCAGGTACGGTGGCCGAGAAGTGCAAAGAACAGAACAAACGCACGGTCTACGGAGAGTGTGAGTGGGCACCAACCATTCAATGACAGGGGTGAGGCCAACCTAAGAAAAGAGGAGGGGTGCGATCGGGGGTCCCACACATCATGCAGCACCTATCCTAAGTTAGGTGTCGTGATCAGGGCTGAATTTTAACGTCTTATGGACTTTTTCCATATTAGACACCATTTTGCGTATCTGTAGTTAAGGTCACACCCTGTGTTTCTAGGGGCGTGGTCTCTGGGGTCGTGACCTCAAGTTCACCAGCAAGATGAAATTAAAGATCAGTGCTTGCACCAAGCTTTATCTGATCTGCGGTTAAATCCTTTAAAAATATTAAACAAACTCTCTCTTTGTTATTAATATTTGTGTCTTGACTGGTTTTGACGTCTGGCATGATTTTTGACTTTGCTTCTTGCCTCTCGTCTGGGTTTTGGTTGCTTCATTTTTATTTTATCTGTTTTGGTTCAACACAAAAAAATCAGTTATCTGTTTCCTGCCCAGGCAGGACATTAGGGTAGATGTTGGGCACACCGATGCCCACACACACTCACACTCATCTACCCCTTCTTTTATTTTCTGAAGCCACTTTTCCCATTAACAGACTTGCAGGGTAGGACCTACGTGAAAAGCATCCAAATAAAAGCAGGTGCCCACCCTGGACGGGCACAGGTTCACATGGTACTCACTACACCAGGCTGATTAAGAGCTACCAATTAATCTGACCTGCATGTCTTTGGGATCTGAGGAGGAAACCCACCTCTGTGCCCCCACGTCCACAAAGCCTGTAAAGTAAAGATGTGGGGGAAGCAGCAGCAGCACTATCCACTGTGCCATCCTGCCAATGTTATAATTATTTTAAATCAGTCTAAGAGTGGCATGGGGTGGCAAATCATACTAATAATTTCTTTTCTAAACCTAGTTTTTCCATTACAGATCCACATGGAGCCCATTTAAGTGGCATCAGGTGTAAGAAGACAGGATTCAATTCCATTCGGTTTATTCACTGAGTGAGGGTGCGGAAGGCAGATGCCAATAGAAACTTTACAAATTACATGCTGAGGATTGCTGTCCTGTGATGGATGCACACACACCTGCACCATCTATTCACTATTTCTGAGCCTGCTGTCATAGTCAGCGTTGTCAGGGTCGGATGCAAGGCAAGGATCGCTTGTCAATGGGATGCCATCTCATCACAGGGCGCACTGACTCGTACACTTACACTCAGTCCTAGGGGGACAATTTAGATGTAACTTGCAGGTTATTAGTGGGTTTAGAATAAGAGCAGAATACCTGCAGGTGAAAAGCTGGATTTGAACCCGGGTCGTCGCGCTTGCCTATAAATAATCATGTGAATTACACGTAATAATAATAAGCTGTTGCTTTTAAAATAAAAAAAAAGAAGAATGTGATTTTTGTTACTAATACGACACTGGCACATTGTGCAGACTGGTACAGATCATCAGCCCAGAATGCCATCTTGTGTGACTTTGCACAGTGATCCCTCTATTCTTATGTTGTGAAGTTCGTGTGAAGAGACAGACCCTTTGGGTCAACTCAACAATGCCCAGTGTGTGCCATGCAGCTGACTGGCATGCCCTGAAGAGTGAGGCCCGTCTGCCCAGTAACACGTGTTCAAGCAAGGCTGTTTAATAGATATGTGCTACAATGGTAATAAATAAGCAGTTTCTGGAAGCTTCTTTTAACCTTCTGTTTGATTGTAGCAACACTGAGTGACATCTGTCACGGCTCTGGGCTCACAGCGTTGAAGTCCTTGAGGTCCAAGTTCTCCAAATTCTTTTTTCTTTTATCAACATCAGTTCTGAAGTCCTGCGGTGTCTCATTGCCTTTCTGCTGCTATACCCACCATATGAGCCCAAGCGTTAAGCTATTCTAAGCAGAGCTACTCATCGCTCCCTCCATATTTATTCTCTTTGGTCTTACAGCCTTCCCTCTGCTCCCTGATCATCCTGAAATTTCATTTTTAAGAATATTTAATTGGAGTCTATGAATCCTGATCACCAGCCAGTGAATTTTAAAACCGCTGATCACTTGTGATGGGGAATACAAGAATTCGACCATCAGGAATGCACGTTATTTTATTGTATAGGGTGGGGTATAAAGATCTCCCACATTTCGAGAGAGAAATGTGAGGGGTTGTAGTTGGGGTAGAGAGGTGGGGTAGGTGGTCTCATTCGGTAGGTTAGGCTCTCCCATCATGAGTTAGACCGGCGAACATCGGGGCTTTGTTGTTGAAGTGGATTATGAGAACAACCGTTCTGTGATAGCGACACGGAGAGCGTTCCATACACGCTTCACGCTCAGTCGAAATGCATCTGTAAATGATCAGAAAACGATTTCTAACCTTCGGGCGACTGAAAAGAAATCCACCTGGCAGACCTAGGAGCGTTAGAACACCAGAAAATGTGGAAGCAGTAAGAGCATCCATTCAGCAATCGCCAAGGCATTCCATCGGAGTGTTGAGGGAGACGTGGGGTGGCCGGCATGGTCATCACAGATTGAACCCCATGGGGATACCTAAATAAAAAAGGTTTTCAAACATCGTCTTCGATCTCTTGAGGATTTGATGGAAAGGATCAGACAAGAAATCGACGCCAGTCTGCCTGAGATGACTCGGAGACTGATGGAGAACTTCCAGGAACATCTTCAGCAATACATTGCCAAAGATGGCCGTTATTTGTCTGATATGATTTTTAAAACCCATTAAAATAAAACTATTTCTTATGTACTTTTCAGAAATATAGACCATTTTTTAGATAGCTTTGTTAATTTTTTATTCTCTTTCAAAATGTGGGTTATCTTTAGGCTCCATCTTGTAAATATCTTCTTCTTCTTCTTCTTTCTTTCAGCTGCTCCCATTAGGGGTTGCCACAGCAGATCATCTTCTTCCATATCTTTCTGTCCTCGTTATCTTGCTCTGTTACACC
Organism: Erpetoichthys calabaricus; assembly: GCF_900747795.2. Classification (NCBI taxonomy): domain Eukaryota; kingdom Metazoa; phylum Chordata; class Cladistia; order Polypteriformes; family Polypteridae; genus Erpetoichthys; species Erpetoichthys calabaricus. The sequence goes on along the minus strand of NC_041410.2, from coordinate 89,571,007 downwards.
CATCACCTGCATGTCCCCCTAGTTAAAACATTTAAACTATTATAGACAATAGTTGAGAAGACCCTGGAGAGGTGGAGATCTGCTCTAGAGAGGAGAGGAATGAAGGTCAGTATTACCCCCAAGACAGAATACATGTGTGTGAATGAGAGGGAGGTCAGTGGAATGGTGAGGAGGTGGGGTAGGTGGGTGAGTTTAAATACTTGGGATCAACAGTACAGAGTAACAGGGATTGTGGAAGAGAAGTGAAGATGAGAGTGCAGTGAGGGTGGAATGGGTGGAGAAGAGTGTCAGGAGTGATTTGTGACAGACGAGTATCAGCAAGAGTGAAAGGGAAGGTCTACAGGACGGTAGTGAGACCAGCTATGTGATATGGGTTGGAGACGGTGGTACTGACCAGAAAGCAGGAGACAGAGCTGGAAGTGGCAAAGTTAAAGATACTAAGATTTGCATTGGGGTGACGAGGATGGACAGGACTGGAAATGAGGAAATTAGAGGGTCACCTCAAGGAGGACGGGTGGGAGACAAAGTCAGAGAGGCGAGATTGTGTTGGTTTGGACATGTGCAGAGGAGAGATGATGAGTATATTGGGAGAAGGGTGCTAAGGATAGAGCTGCCAGTTAAGAGGAGAAGAGGAAGGCCTAAGAGAAGGTCTATGGATGTTGTGAGAGAGAACATGCAGGTGATGGGGGTGACAGAGCAAGATGACGAGGACAGGAAGTTAAGGAAGAAGATGATCTGCTGTGGCAACCCCTAACAGGAGCATCCGAAAGAAGAAGAAGTAGAAGACAATAGATAATAATAATAATCATAAGACTTAACAGTTTTTTTTGTTTGGTAGCGTCTAGTCTCAATCCAGCTCCAGGCAAAACCCATGTGGAGACAATTGCGCCCTTATCTGGAACACAAGCGAAGTTACCAAAATGGTGCCCCTCATCATCCACAGTGTGGCAGGGGTATTCCGGAGTGTTGCCATATCATTTTCATTAAAGGCACCTCTCGAGTGATGGCACCCAATGAGACCACCTACAGTATGTCACTTAATGGAATGAGCAGCACAGACAAGCAAAAGGCTACACACTAAATAAGGGATTAGCATCGTAATGTCTGGACTTTCAGCACTTAGGGCTTGGTCCTCAAACTACTGGATGTGCAATCAGCATAAATTTTGATTGGATTTTATTATAATTATTATTATTATTATTTAGCAGATGCCTCTATCCAAGGCGACATATTGTCACCTGTGTGCTTCTTGGTGACTTCACCCCCCTTTTCTTTCCACCTCTGCCACACCCAAAGAAGACACCTAATCCCGCCCTGATGCCCAGAGAAGGCCCCGCCCCTTCCTGTACAGGTGCTGTAAATGCGGCCTGCTCCCAGAACGTAGAGCCAGATGTCAAACTGACACCTGACATGGGTAGAGCTCCTGATCATTTGTTGATTCCTAATTGACCTTCTCCAGCTTTTTTTTTGGACTCCAGTCGTCCTTCCGTTTATCATACTGTGTAGGATTCTTAAGTGAAGCAACAGGCCAATGTGTTTTCCACAGTTATGGAATAAGCAAACATTAAAAAAAAAAAGAGGTGACGAGTGAGTGGCTTTAAGTGTTGTCTGATCAGGGTCCTGCTGAACAAAGAGGAGGACAAATTATCCCAAGGAAGTGTGAGCAGAATAAACATTCAGAAAATCATTAGCAGCCACTTGGATTGCTCCCTAAGAAACAAAAAAGAAAGAAAAATGACTTCCTGCAAAAGTCACAAGAACAGTTCAGACGCCATACCAGGGGAGCGCAACCCGTGACAGGTAAACAGACAATAAATAAAAGCACAAATGTGTGAGAAGCATGAAGGCTCGCATTGCCTGATGAATGTCTGCATTAGAAAGAAAACGTCTTCTGCAGGCCAGGATCTGCCCAGCCCAGCCCGTGGCAGCACAATAAATGAACCTCAGGACCTAATTAGGCGCAGAATCGCCTTCAAATGAATGGCTTCCAACATTAGGAGAGCACATTAAACTTAAATAAGAGGTGACATTTCTAATCATCTGCTTTTTGAGGTTTTTTTCCAAAGTGACATTAAAAAAACATTAATCTCCTGGCACGGCTTAAACCAGTGAGACGTTCAATTCTGTATTTTATGGTTTAGAATGAATAGCCAAACAAGATAAGCAGCTGTAACGCCAGACAGCCGAGAGCCATGCAGGTCTGCTTCATTTTGGCAAAGCAACCGTACCGGGGGGCGTCCTCTGTGAGTGGCGGCTTGTCCTACAGCAAGACCCTTATGGTCAGTTTCATCATATTGATATTTATTAATTTAGAAAGTTGGCTGGTGCAGGTTTGTGAGGGTGTCGGCTCTGTATAGATAGATAGATAGATAGATAGATAGATAGATAGATAGATAGATAGTGTAGTAGGCAAGATTAAAAATGTAGATATATTGATAATTAAATGATAGATAGATAGATAGATAGATAGATAGATAGATAGATAGATAGATAGATAGATAGATAGATAGTGTAGTAGGCAAGATTAAAAATGTAGATATATTGATAATTAAATGATAGATAGATAGATAGATAGATAGATAGATAGATAGATAGATAGATAGATAGATAGATAGTGTAGTAGGCAAGATTAAAAATGTAGATATATTGATAATTAAATGATAGATAGATAGATAGATAGATAGATAGATAGATAGATAGATAGATAGATAGATAGATAGATAGATAGATAGTGTAGTAGGCAAGATTAAAAATGTAGATATATTGATAATTAAATGATAGATAGATAGATAGATAGATAGATAGATAGATAGTGTAGTAGGCAAGATTAAAAATGTAGATATATTGATAATTAAATGATAGATAGATAGATAGATAGATAGATAGATAGATAGATAGATAGATAGTGTAGTAGGCAAGATTAAAAATGTAGATATATTGATAATTAAATGATAGATAGATAGATAGATAGATAGATAGATAGATAGATAGATAGATAGATAGATAGATAGTGTAGTAGGCAAGATTAAAAATGTAGATATATTGATAATTAAATGATAGATAGATAGATAGATAGATAGATAGATAGATAGATAGTGTAGTAGGCAAGATTAAAAATGTAGATATATTGATAATTAAATGATAGATAGATAGATATATAGTGTAGTAGGCAAGATTAAAAATGTAGATATATTGATAATTAAATGATAGATAGATAGATAGATAGATAGATAGATAGATAGATAGATAGATAGATAGATAGATAGTGTAGTAGGCAAGATTAAAAATGTAGATATATTGATAATTAAATGATAGATAGATAGATAGATAGATAGATAGATAGATAGATAGATAGATAGATAGATAGATAGATAGTGTAGTAGGCAAGATTAAAAATGTAGATATATTGATAATTAAATGATAGATAGATAGATAGATAGATAGATAGATAGATAGATAGATAGATAGATAGATAGATAGATAGATAGATAGATAGTGTAGTAGGCAAGATTAAAAATGTAGATATATTGATAATTAAATGATAGATAGATAGATAGATAGATAGATAGATAGATAGATAGATAGATAGATAGATAGATAGATAGATAGATAGATAGATAGTGTAGTAGGCAAGATTAAAAATGTAGATATATTGATAATTAAATGATAGATAGATAGATAGATAGATAGATAGATAGATAGATAGATAGATAGATAGATAGATAGATAGATAGATAGATAGATAGATAGTGTAGTAGGCAAGATTAAAAATGTAGATATATTGATAATTAAATGATAGATAGATAGATAGATAGATAGATAGATAGATAGATAGATAGTGTAGTAGGCAAGATTAAAAATGTAGATATATTGATAATTAAATGATAGATAGATAGATAGATAGATAGATAGATAGATAGATAGATAGATAGTGTAGTAGGCAAGATTAAAAATGTAGATATATTTCTAATTAAATGATAGATAGATAGATAGATAGATAGATAGATAGATAGATAGATAGATAGTGAAAGGCACTATATAATAGGTAGGTAGATAGACAGACAGGTAGAACTTTATTTGTCCCGGGGTAGATGTGACCCCCTGCTGTTTCCTGCTTAGTGCTCAGTGGTGCCAGTGTAGGCTCTGGCAGCCGCAGCCCTGACCTGGTATGAGTGACTGTCATGTGATATTTTTCCTTACCTTGTGATCTTTTGGTGCTTGAAGCTGAGTTGCTGTAAAACACTTCCAACTTATTAAAAACTTAACATTAACAAGCTTTTTATTTTAATTTTTATCTGTTTAGAGTTTATAGAGAGCACTGTGCCTCCTAATCTGAGGAGAGAAGGGACTGAAAATCTGACCCACGTGAGAAGTGGTACAAAGTTAGTCACTTGCCATATGAAGACTACAAACATGTCCATTAGTACATAGTGAATTTGTAAGCAGGATGTTTTAGCTGCACTGATAGCCCAAGCAGGAGAACCAACGTCATTTTAAGGAAAAACAGGACGTAAAATGGGAAACAGGTGTCTGCTGAGCCTTTTTATTTCTAACACTCAGGCAATGGCCTCTTTCAGCTGTACTTTAAAGCCCCCATTAACTCTGCCAGGTTGAATTCCGTTGTTGGGTTATTGTTTCATCAAATTCTCTCTCTGACTCATAGTTTGTGTGGCATGGTGGCACAGTGATAGCACCGCTGCCCTGCAGTAAGGAGACTTGGGTTCATGTGTAAGGTGAGAGGCATTCTGAGATTTAGGATGGAGCAAGACAACACTTGGAATGTTCCTCAGTGGCCCAGACTTGAACCCAATTGAACATCTCTGGAGACACCTGAACATCGCTGTGCACTGATAGCCTCCCTCCAACCTGACAGAGCTGAAGAGGATCAGCAGAGAAGAATGGCAGAAAATCCCCCAAATCCAGGTATGTGAAGCTTGCTGAGTTAAACCCAAGAAGACTCCAGGCTTTAATTGTTGCTTCAGTGATCTGCTAAGTAGAAGGTCAGGTTTACTTGTGTCAATGTGAGATTTCAGTTTATGATGTAAAAAAAAAAAAAACATTGCACCAGTTCCTAAAATCCTGTTGTCACTTTGTCATTCTAGGGTATGGAGAGGGTTGTTTGATGAGGGAAGCAAATGAATTTAAACAATTTAAGCAGAAGGCTATCGATGTAACAAAATGTGAGAAAAGTGACGGGGTCTGAAGACTTCCTGTAGGCACAGCATTCTTAAAGTAACTGTAAATGTTCAGGCCGGAGCAAACAGACATTGAAATTAACTGGCATGTGTGGCGTCACGGGGCTTAGCACTGCTGCCACACACTTCTAGGTTCAAACTCCAGCCTGGTAAATGGCAGTGTGATAGATAGATAGATAGATAGATAGATAGATAGATAGATAGATAGATAGATAGATAGATAGATAGATAGATAGATAGATAGATAGATAGATAGATAGATAATGAAAGGCACTATATTAGATAGATAGATAGATAGATAGATAGTGAAAGGCACTATATATTTAATTTATAGATGAAAGGAACTATATAATAGATAGTTATGCATATTTAAATATGCATACTTTTTAAAAATAATTATTATAAATAATTGGCTAAATTAATGGCTGCAACTTTTATTTTAAAACTTTTGTCTTTCCCAATGCAGAAAATAAATGGTTAATCCAGATACCCGGTGAAATGTGCCACTATAACATTTCTTCAATTTTGAAAGATGGTGGGCCACCAACAGAGACAGCTGCAGACCGGCTCTTTGCTTGATCCCTCACTCAGCTGTCACATTACATCTACTGAGACAAGCCACCTCTGCTAGCCTAACAGCTGTTTCTTTTTTTGTGGATGGCCTCCATCTCCATCTCTCATTATACACTCTCTCTCTCTCATGCACTTGAATCCTCTCAACACACTTGGAGTTTTGGCTTCCTGCATAAATCTACCTTAACAGTCTAAGCAGGGGTCAAATTCCAAGAACCACCTATAAAGCCCCTTGTCACTCACCTCTTGTAGGACTGAAAAACAAAAACAATCCTGTACCTGGTCTTCTGAGCTATGAAATTATAGCTGACTAGCCATGTACGCCCAACTACGTTGCGCATGTTAAAGTTGTCAAGTTGTCTGTGAAGGGCTCCCTGTTTAAACGCGGCTGCCAGTCATGAACTGGGCCCTTCGTCGCACAGCATTATGATTTTTTATAAGGGAAACAAAATTACAAAACAAAACCCTTGGACATTGATTTGATAGGAACGGCCTACTTGGAATCACTGTCCGAATAGTAATTATGTGGTGGTGGAGGAGCATTTCTGCTTCTCTCCGTTCACAGTCCGTCTCGTTTTCAAGACGCTGTCGTTTCCTCTCACGATCTCTTCTCAACCTTTCTCCAATCTCGCAGGTTGCTTTGTGGCAATCCAAAGAGTAAGGAAGAACCAATGCTTCTTTCTTGAACTCCAAATGCCGACTGATGGAAAATCACAGAAGTGTGCCCGACTTATATACTCTGACTGCCGACTCCAAGAAGTGGGTGAACATTCGATTTGGACGAAGTGCTGCCAACGACGGTCAATAGAAACACAAAAAACCACAGTCTCGACAACGAAGCAGGTGTCGACGCCAGATGTAAACACAAAGAGTGGTATGGACAGTGTTTGTAAAGAAAAGTAACAACCAAGGTGTTGTGTATTCAGCCAGTTCAAACAGCACGTAGTCTCCTTTAGTTCAATCCTCTTTAATCACCACACTCCAACCTCATCCAACGATCCTCCCTCTCACTTCCTCTCCTCCTCCATCACTACTGCCCTCTACTGAACACAGCAGGAACACCACACAAGGCAGTGAATTCGCGGACAAACAAAGATCAAGATCCAAATGAAGATTATATATAAAGATATATAAATACACATCTGTAAGTAAATATATATATATATATACATACATACATACATACATATATACATACATACATACATACACATAAACTGTACATACAGACATACATATATATAAGCACATAAACTGTACATACATGTAAACTTACATATAGATACATACATACATATATACATGCACACACATAAACTGTACATACATACATATATAAGCATATAAACTGTACATACATATAAACTTACATACATGCATACACACACATAAACTGTATACATATGTACATACAGACATACATATATATAAGCACATAAACTGTACATACATGTATACGTACATACAGATACATATACAACGTAGGTAGACTGTACAAACATACAGTACGTGTATCCCCAATCCCACTAAGTCCAGTTTGCAGTTGTGGGAGGCTGCAGCCTATTCCAGTATTATTTAGTGAAGTCCTTTGCTGGTCGTTGTCAAGTGGAGTTCACAAGTTCTCTCAGTGTCTGCGGTGGTCTTCCTCCTCAATCCTAAAGACATGCATGTGAGGCTCATTGACTGTTCCAAGCTGGCATTGTGTATTAGTGTGTGTGTGTGTGAGAGACAGAACTGTGAGAGATTGGCATCCTGCCCAGGGTTGGTTCCTGCCTTGTACCCAGTGCTGCTGGAGTGGGCTCCAGCCTCCCATGTCCTTGTATTGGATCAAAGGGTTTGGGAATGTTATGTTATAATAATTGTAATTAATGATCATTATCTTATAATGGTAATAACACCTTTTTATGGGTCTGGGACCACTTAATGTTACACAAAATGGAGAGATGGATGGATAGGCTTTCTAAGACATCCATTAATGCTGGAAGCAATAGGCAGTTAACAAAAATCCATGAAAAATCAAATTGCAAGAACAGTGAAAGCCTCCTCTCCTTAAATGTCAAAGAAATGAATTCTGTGCTCAGCCGTGCGACAGTGCAGACCCTCCAATGCTGGACTGTCTTTTTGTTCAATTTACATTCAGTGGGGGTCATGCTTAAATGTGTGCATTCTGCACCCCGCTCACTCTGTTGTGCCCTCTTTCGCCAGCGTGCAATTTCTTGTATGTTTCCGTTCAGACAATACGTTTTGTTTTGGTCACAAGCATATCAGGAAAGCGGCCTGTCATGTTGGAGGCCGAAGCGAGAATGCTGTATTTGGCCAAGCTGAAGTTGTGGCTCCTTTTCTAGACAATAGGAGCATATGTGGCACCTACTGAGGGCCGAATGCCAGTCTGCGTGCAGGTGCTCGTCCTGGAGGTGGGAGTGAAAGGCGGGCAAGACGCTGACAAGCGCACCCATTCAAATCCTAGTCGAGAAAGGACATTTGTATTTCAGAAGCTGTCTGGGAAAAAAATAAAAGCTCAGCCCATATGGTAGCCTTTCTGGCCGACATGGATAAGAAACTGGGCTGGAAGAGAAGGGGAGAGAGTGGCGACGATTGGCTGAACAAAACAAAATGACGGCTTTCTGTTTTTGGCACCTGCAGTGGGGTTAATGATCCACTTTATTAATAATAATAACGATACAGTTGTGTTGGTGTCTGCGGTGCATAGATGTTGGTTTGGGTGCTCCCATGCATCTTTTTAAGGTGGTCTCTCGTCTCGACTGTATGGGGGTCCTAGGTCTTCTTGGCCTGCCCTCCTACATTTTAGTGACAACTTGTCATTTTTGCCACAGGTCAGACGTCTCTCTCTATGTCTTTCTCTTGGAGTCCCAGGTCTTTGGCCGTCATGGGTGCACACAAAAGACATAATCTGTTCATCCATCCATCTTTCTTTCCGCCACGACACCATAATCTCCATCTTTATTATACACTTGAGAGATGACACATTTATGTAAAGTGGGATGCTTCACCAGCCTTAAACAAAATCATCCCTTGCTGTAAATTTTGCTTCCTTTCCTCTCTGTGTTGTTGGCCTTTTCCGCTGAGTCGTTTTCAGTGGTGGTAAAATGTTGCTGTACCGTCTCTAGGAGGCATTTTAAATTACCGTATATACTCGCGTTTAAGTTCTCCTGCGGATAAGTCGGGGCTTGATTTTACCGTATAATTTCCGGTATTTTATAATGTCGGTCGTATAAGCCGAATGCGGAAAACTCACGCTATTGGTCCAAGAGATTTCAATATGCTAACGCCCACCAGAGAGAGTCACCACGGAGCACGCTGCCTTTTGTTTCTATGTATTGTGTCTACGTGACCATACGGTAATATCCGAACTATTCCAAAGTGACATATGTACGGATTTGTGCTTTTTGTATCTCACACCCTCATACACCTTTATCGTAAGAGTATCCCTCATCTACGAAGGAGCGTTCGATCAGAAGAAAATATGAAGTCGTTGAAGTGGCGAAAGAAATTGGTAACTGCACTGCTGCAACAAAATTTGATATGTCTGAGAAACTGATGAGAGATTGGAGGAGGCAAGAAGATGTAAAAAAAATAAATAAATAAGTTTAAGTGTCGTATTTTTTGAACGGGTCTATAAGTCGGGGTCTGATTTTATGATCGATTTTTCTGTTTTCCGACTTATACACGAGTATACAGTGGTGTGAAAAACTATTTGCCCCCTTCCTGATTTCTTATTCTTTTGCATGTTTGTCACACAAAATGTTTCTGATCATCAAACACATTTAACCATTAGTCAAATATAACACAAGTAAACACAAAATGCAGTTTGTAAATGATGGTGTTTATTATTTAGGGAGAAAAAAAATCCAAACCTACATGGCCGTGTGTGAAAAAGTAATTGCCCCCTTGTTAAAAAATAACCTAACTGTGGTGTATCACACCTGAGTTCAATTTCCGTAGCCACCCCCAGGCCTGATTACTGCCACACCTGTTTCAATCAAGAAATCACTTAAATAGGAGCTGCCTGACACAGAGCAGTAGACCAAAAGCACCTCAAAAGCTAGACATCATGCCAAGATCCAAAGAAATTCAGGAACAAATGAGAACAGAAGTAATTGAGATCTATCAGTCTGGTAAAGGTTATAAAGCCATTTCTAAAGCTTTGGGACTCCAGCGAACCACAGTGAGAGCCATTATCCACAAATGGCAAAAACATGGAACAGTGGTGAACCTTCCCAGGAGTGGCCGGCCGACTAAAATTACCCCAAGAGCACAGAGACGACTCATCCGAGAGGTCACAAAAGACCCCAGGACAACGTCTAAAGAACTGCAGGCCTCACTTGCCTCAATTAAGGTCAGTGTTCACGACTCCACCATAAGAAAGAGACTGGGCAAAAACGGCTTGCATGGCAGATTTCCAAGACGCAAACCACTGTTAAGCAAAAAGAACATTAGGGCTCGTCTCAATTTTGCTAAGAAACATCTCAATGATTGCCAAGACTTTTGGGAAAATACCTTGTGGACTGATGAGTCAAAAGTTGAACTTTTTGGAAGGCAAATGTCCCGTTACATCTGGCGTAAAAGGAACACAGCATTTCAGAAAAAGAATATCATACCAACAGTAAAATATGGTGGTGGTAGTGTGATGGTCTGGGGTTGTTTTGCTGCTTCAGGACCTGGAAGGCTTGCTGTGATAGATGGAACCATGAATTCTACTGTCTACCAAAAAATCCTGAAGGAGAATGTCCGGCCATCTGTTCGTCAACTCAAGCTGAAGCGATCTTGGGTGCTGCAACAGGACAATGACCCAAAACACACCAGCAAATCCACCTCTGAATGGCTGAAGAAAAACAAAATGAAGACTTTGGAGTGGCCTAGTCAAAGTCCTGACCTGAATCCAATTGAGATGCTATGGCATGACCTTAAAAAGGCGGTTCATGCTAGAAAACCCTCAAATAAAGCTGAATTACAACAATTTTGCAAAGATGAGTGGGCCAAAATTCCTCCAGAGCGCTGTAAAAGACTCATTGCAAGTTATCGCAAACGCTTGATTGCAGTTATTGCTGCTAAGGGTGGCCCAACCAGTTATTAGGTTCAGGGGGCAATTACTTTTTCACACAGGGCCATGTAGGTTTGGATTTTTTTTTCTCCCTAAATAATAAACACCATCATTTAAAAACTGCATTTTGTGTTTACTTGTGTTATATTTGACTAATGGTTAAATGTGTTTGATGATCAGAAACATTTTGTGTGACAAACATGCAAAAGAATAAGAAATCAGGAAGGGGGCAAATAGTTTTTCACACCACTGTATATGGTAAATAACAGCAACCAGAAGAAAGACGTAGCCAAAAACCATTCAGAGTTCTACACTAATAAATCTACGAGTCAACGCAGAAGGATCAAAACGAAGTAAACCGTACGTTAACAAAGTGGGGTCCCAAAAGCACATAAACTCCAAAATATCTTCCGCAAAAGTCTACTAGAAGGGGGTATACACAGAAAACCCGGCTACAATAAGGGCAAACGCAGGATCTTTATAAAATAAAAGTTTTATCCTCACAAAATGCTATACTGTAAAATTCCGAAAAGCACAAAGGGCACAAAGGAGTTGTCGACAAAGGCAATCAGAGGTGAACAAAGTCCAGAAACAGAATCTAAAAAGAGTAGTCGGGGGAAATAAAACAGAGCAAGACAGTCAAAATTTCAAAATACAGTGGAACCTCGGTTTGCGAGTAACTTGGTTTACGAGTGTTTTGCAAGACGAGCAAAAATTTTTAATAAATTTTGACTTGATAAACGAGCAAGGTCTTGCAGTGCGAGTAGTATGTATACGCTTTGTTTGCTGAGCGTCATGTGATCACAACTGAGCTGATGGTTCTTCTCTCTCTCTCTCTCTGCGGGATTGTGGGTAATCATCTCCTATTCTCTGTCTGAGTCGGCGTGCCTCACTCATATAGTCAACATCCGTACGAGCGTATAGTGTTTACCACAGCATTAGCATTGTGACTGTGTGTGCGCACGCGTGTGTGTATGTGTGTGTGTGCACGCTCGTGTGTGTGTGCTCGCGCGCGCTTGTGTGCTGTGACGTGCAAGTCCCCGTCTTGCACACTAAGACACAAAGCTGAGTCAACACCACCTTTATTCAGCTTGAAATAGGCACAGCAGTCAGGCAGTGCCCTGCACATTTATAACGTTCCTTGTTCCTTGTATCACCCATCGACGGCAGGCGCTTATAGCATGTCCGCGATCTTTTCGGATTCGCTTTTACGGCGAACTGCTACAGCGCTGGGAGACTGCGATTGTTTTGGGACGCTCTTCCGCGTGTCGTCCCATTGGGTGGAATCCCACAAGAGTTTAGAAACTCACTCACACCAGCCATGATTCTTTTGAAAGGATAAGTGCAGGTTAATTTGTTTTATGTATTTTTACTTTATATTTTTTATTAATCATTTTTATATGAATAGTTTTGGGTTGTGGAACAAATCATCTGAGTTTCCATTGTTTCTTATGGGGAAATTCACTTTGATATGCGAGTGCTTTGCACTACGAGCACGTTTCCGGAACGAATTATGCTTGCAAACCGAGGTTCCACTGTATACAAAAGGCACAAGCACAGCAAACCACAAGTGATCTCACCGACTCACAGTGAACCGCCAGGAACTGTGGGAGACGCTCCAGATTTATTGTGGTGTACGTTTGTCCGGTCGAGTGATTGTTAAATGTGAATATCAACACTGGTCGTGCAGACGCCTGTTTGTAAATTGGGGTCTGTGTCTTTAAACAGGTTTGCACAGATGCGGAGGGGCTATTGGATTTGTGTTTTTTGTAGGCACAGTACAATGTGGCGGGACTTTTTGATTGTTCCATTTTCCGTTTGACTCCATCAATCCTCATCAAGCCTGCCTTTCTTAAGTAAAATCCTAGAGAAGGCCGTCATTATGCAGCTAAATGTCCACCTCAATAAACCTGCTATTCTTGATCAGTTTCAGTCGGATTTCAGAACAAATCGCAGTACAGAACCTGCACTCGTTAAACATAGTCAGTAACTTGTGGGTAAATGCAGACAGAGGCCATCTATCTGCTCTCGTCCTCTTAGATCTGAGTGCCGCCTTTGATAACACTGATCACAGTATTCTTAGAAATCACCTTAGTCAGTGGGTGGGCCTCTCAGGCAGGGTCTTAAATTAATTTGAGTTCTACCTGGCAGGTAGAAAATTCTTTGTTAGTTGCAGTGATTATACTTCAAAGACCCCTGATATTCTATATGGTGGTCCACAAGGCTCTATCCTGGATCTGCTGCTCTTTCGTTAGGTCAGATTATCTTGGGGCATCACATGATCCACCACAGCTATGCTGACAACACACAACTGTATTTATCAATAGCGCCTGATGACCCCGATTCTCTTGATTCACTGACCCCAATGTCTTACTTGTTTTTCTGAATGGATGAGTAGAATTTTTCTCAAACTAAATAAGGAGAAAAGAGAAATGTTAGTGATTGGCAAAAATGGATATAATGAAGTTATTAGAAATAAACTTGATGCATTAGGATTAAAAGTGAAGACAGGAGGGAAAGAAGTTAGGGGTAACTATTAACTATTGACTCTGACTTGAATTTTAAATCACAAATTAATCAGATTACTAGGACAGCATTTTTTCATTTAAGAAACATAGCAAAAGTTAGACCTTTTATAACATTGCAAGATGCTGAGAAATTAGTTCATGCTTTTGTTTTCAGTCAACTAGATGACTGTAACGCACTCCTCTCAGGACCACCCAAAAAAGACATCAATCGATTGCAACTGGTGCAGAATGCAGCTGCTAGAATCTGAGGTAGGAAAAGAAAATCCAAGCACATCACCCCAGTCTTAGCATCACTACACTGGTTACCCGTGTAATTTAGTATTGACTTTAAAATACTGCTGATGGTTTACAAAGCCTTCAATCATCTCGCTCCATCCTGTATCTCGTAATGCCTCTCACCTTACACTCCAACTTGTAACCTTAGATCTTCAAATGAGGGTCTGCTTAGAATTCCAAGAGCTAAACTTAAAAGAAGTGGTGAGGCGGCCTTCTGCTGTTAGACACCTAAAATATGGAATAGCCTGTAGGAATTCGCCAGGCTAATACAGTGGAGCACTTTAAAACACTGCTGAAAACACATTACTTTAACATGGCTTTCTCAGAGCTTCATTTTAGTGTAACCCTGATATTCTGTATATTCAATAAATTATCATTAGCATTCATGGTGGCTCCGTAATCCATACTAACTCCTACTTTTTCTGCTTTCTGGTTTTCTGTGGTGGCGATCTACACCACCATCACCTGATCAAAGTACCGTGATGTCCCTCCATTGATGGATTATAGGCCAGAGGTCCACATGACCGTCATCATCAAGTCCTTCCATGTGGAAGATGAAGAGCATGAGGACTGATTGAGGTCATTGATGTTAGGTAGAATGCCGGGTGGACTCGTGGCCCCCTACAGATTTTGTTTTTTTTCTCCAACCTTCTGGAGTTTTTTTTTTTTGTTTATTCTGTCCTCCCGGGCCATCAGATCTTACTTTTATTTTATGTTAATTAGTGTTCCCTAATTTTAATTCTTATTTATTTTGTCTTTTTTCTTTTTCTTCATCATGTAAAGCACTTTGAGCTCCATCATTTGTATGAAAATGTGCTCTAGAAATAAATGTTGTTGTTGTTTTCACCAGCAGCACCTAAACCTTTTATTAACTGGGTGTTCGTAACGGAGAAGGATGGAGCATGGCCACCAGATTTAAGGATGGTGGTGGGTTCGTTTTCCTCATCCACTGATGCAGTTTATTAGAAGAGAGCATTCCGCTACATCTTTCCATCCTTTCACCATTGTTACGTTTCATCACCTACAGTAAAGACTGTGGGAGACCCTCCAGATTTATAGGGCAGCTCCTGGCGGTGATTGCTAGGTGGCCCCACCTGTTGGGGAACCCCCTGGACCCAATGGGATTTTACAAATTGTATTAAAAAACATTAAAGACGTCATCTGTGAGCCCTAAATTAGGAATATCTGAGCAGTCACTTGAAAAGGGGAGAACTACCGGAGGATTGGAAAGTTGCAGTCGTAATCTTCAAGCAGAAGACAAAATGGTTTCTGGTAATTAAAGACCAATAAGTTTTACTGCTGTGCTATGCAAAATAATGGAGACTTTAATAAGAAATACAGCGGTGCCTTGACTTATGAGTTTAATTCATTCCGTGATGGAGCTCGTAACTCAGATTACTCATATGTCAAATCAATTTTCCCCATTGAAATGAATTGAAATGCCATTAATCCATTCCGGACCCCCAAAAAACACAGCAATTTTTTTGTTACATGTTTTTAAATAAGGAAAATGTACTTATAAATAATGAATATTGTATGAAAACACAATACAATAGAATGTACTGCAATAAACTGGTTTTATTAAGTATAATGTACAGCATTTACCTTGAAGATCAGACGACTTGAAGATGTTGATGGAGGTGGAGGAGAAAGGCTGAACTGAACAGTGGTGGCTCTGAGGCTAGGGATCTGCACTGGCAATCGGAAGGTTACCGGTTTGAATCCCATAAATGCCAATAGGGACTCTGCTCTGTTGGGCCCTTGAGCAAAGCCCTTAACCTGCTTTGAGTAGTGAGAAAAGCGCTATATAAATGCAAAGAATTATTATTATAGATAGATAGATAGATAGATAGATAGACAGACAGACAGACAGACAGACAGACAGACAGACAGACAGACAGATAGATAGATAGATAGATAGATAGATAGATAGATAGATAGATAGATAGATAGATAGGAAAGGCACTATATAATAGATAGATAGATAGATAGATAGATAGTGTAGTAGGCAGGATTAAAAATTCAGATAAATTGACAAGAAAGAGATAGACAGATAGATAGATAGATAGATAGATAGATAGATAGATAGATAGATAGATAGATAGATAGATAGATAGATAGATAGTGAAAGGTGCTATATATTGTAATAGCTGATTGGATAGTGAACTGCATTACATAAAATAGATAGATAGATAGATAGATAGATAGATAGATAGATAGATAGATAGATAGATAGATAGATAGATAGATAGATAGATAGATAGATAGATAGATAGATAGATAGATAGTGAAAGGTGCTATATATTGTAATAGCTGATTGGATAGTGAACTGCATTACATAAAATAGATAGATAGATAGATAGATAGATAGATAGATAGATAGATAGATAGATAGATAGATAGATAGATAGATAGATAGATAGATAGATAGATAGATAGATAGATAGATAGATAGATAAGAGTGGTGGCTGGGTCTCAAGTTGGTTAACTGGAAGGAGACAAAGAGTACAGAGAAGAAGAGCATGGGGTGTCACTCACGTGTGAATAGGATGGACTAAGTGAAAGTAATTCCATGCCAGGCCAGGGAGTGGCAGGGTGCACTAAACATTCTTCTGTTGTCTCTGCAGACCAAAAACGAGAAAGCCTGTCTGATTCAACCCTGAACATGTCACTTCAGGTTCCGACTTCCAGAATCTCATCACTTCCGGTTACAACACCAGAAGCCCGTCACGTCCGGGTCCACTATGTCACTTCCTGTTTTGGCACTTAAAGCTGCCATGTTTTCCAACAACCTTCAGTCTTGTATTGGACTCCCTCAAGGATACATCTATCTTGATTTTCAGAACCCATTGCTGCCAGGGAAATTATACGGATGGCTGCCCCAAACATTTTTAAATGTGTCATCAGTGGAGCCTGTCCTCAGACTGTGACTTTTTCTCATTTGTATTCATGGCGCTGATTCCGCTATAGTTAGCAGTCTTAAATTCATAGATGATAGCGGAATTGGAGGAATGACAGATGCTGAGAAGGTAGCAAAACCAAACACCTGGAGTAATGTGTGCAGTTCTGGTCACCATGCTACTAGAAAGACAGAGCAGCACTGGAGCTACCTGGTGCATCCCAGGACTTCAGGACGTGTCCCACTGTGACAGACTCAGAGAAGCCGAAACTGTTCAGACCCAAGCCGAGGACACTGTGTGGAGGAGCTAATCCACGTCTTCCAAATTCTCCAAAGCATTGGTCAAGTAGAATCAGCAGAATTCTTTCAACTTTTCGGTGAATCACGTACTTGAGGACATCGGTGGAAATTAACTAGAAGCCCATAGAGAACTGGCAAATATAAATAAGTCCACTATGAATTAATATTTTGACTGGCATAAAGACATCCTGTCCAGAGCTTGTGCCCAGTACTGCCAGAGTAGCTCAAGTGACCCCCAAACCTTAACTCAATTAATGGAAGGAAGGCTGTAAATCTATAAACAATTCCAAATGAGTATTTGAGCATTAATATGGGCATCCCGTTCAGTGCCAGTCTGCCTTACACCCAACGCTGCCCGACATACTCAGTCTCCCTGAATTCCCACAATTAGATTCAACTAAAGAATGCAGGTGGGCAAATATAAACAAGGAATTTGTGAGCAAATATTATACTAGCATATGGGCAGACTTTGGCCTTGTGCCCAGTGCTGCCAGGCTAGGTTCAGGCTCTTTTCAATCCATTAAGTTGGATTCAATGAATGGATGGATGGCTGGATGGATGGATGAGTGAATGGACGGAAAATAAGACAAGTCTAAAAGAATGTTAGTGCTTTAGTGGTGTCCCATCCAGTGCCAGTTCCTGCCTTGTGCCCAGTGCTGCCAGTCTACGTTTTGACTCCTTGTTACCCCCAAAATTGGATTCAATTAATAGATGGACACCTGGAAAATAAGACAACTCTGAATGAATGTCAGAGAATTAGTGGTGTCCAATCTAGTGCCAGGTCCTGCCTTATGCCCACTGCTGCCAGGCTAGGCTCCGACTCCTTGTGACCCCCCCAACATTGGATTCAATTATTGGACGGAAGGTTGGAAAATAAGATAACTCTAAATGAAAGTTAGCGCAGTAGTGGTGCTCCATTCAGTGCCAGTTCCTGCCTAGTGCCCAGTGGTGCCAGTCAAGGTTAGGATTCCTTGAAACTCACAATATTGGATTCAATTAATGGATGGGCAGCAGAAAAACAAGACAAGTCTAAAAGAATGTTAGTGCAGCAGTGGTGTCCCATCCAGTGCCAGTTCCTGCCTTGTGCCCAGTGGTGCCAGGCTGGGCTCTGACTCTTTGTGACCCCCAAAATTGGATTTAATTAATAGATGGACGGTTGGACAATAAGACAACTCTGAATGAATTTTTGTGCAGTAGTGGTGCCCTGTCCGGTGCCAGTCCCTGTCTTGTGCCCAGCGCTGCCAGGCCAGGCTCCGACTCCTTGTGACCCCCAAAATTGGATTCAATTCGTCGACGGATGTCTGGAAAATGTCTATAAGACAATTGTAAATGAATGTCCAGTGCCAGCTGCTGCCTGACACCTGGAGCCGCTGGGAGAGGCTCCGGCTCTGAGCTGGTGAACGGATTTGACTGCTCTGATACACGCAGAACTTGTGAAGAATTGTAATACTTGAGAAGCCCAGTGATGTCTGATCAGCCATGATGCCTCTCGAGGTGGAGTGCAGCTCTTATGGAGACCGACGCGAGGCGCGGTGCTCTCATTCCTACATGTTTAATTCCATCAGCTGCCCGCTCTTCTTTAACATAACATGGAGGCAGGTATCTGGATGATTCTGTGATGAGCTCTTTGGTGCCTGAGCCTCCCTAAAGGAAGTGAGTGGGTGAACGTCCTGGTGTTAACAGCTGTTCAAAGCATGTGTGCAACACATTGGGGAATAAAAAAAAAATGATAATAAAAATTAAAACAGTGCAATTAAGACAAAAGGCTGCTGAAAACAACAACAAAAAAAAAGCAGGAGATGGTGGGGAGCATTAAGAGATTAGGAAGTGTGGAGAAAAGGAGGTGGGATTACATTACAGACCACCGATGACCTGCGGGGTATTTTGACGGGACCATCCAAAGTTACAGTGCAGTTTTGATTTCGAAATGGTGTGTGATGTCCATCTAACCCACCGGTCTGATTCAGGTTGAGGCAGCCTACTCTACCAGCACTCTGGGACAAGGTGGGAATCACCTCAGGACGGGGTGCCAGCCTAAAGAAGGGCACAGCCACAGTCACTTCTATAGGGACCTAAACTGCTTTGGAGTACCTGGAGACAAACTACACAGACATGGAGGGGACGTTCACACTGTACACCGGCCAAGGTTTGAACCCACTGTCAGGCAGCAGTGCCAAATCCTGGAAAATCTCAGCTAAATATTCTGAGGTAGACCAGCGTGTGTAAAAACCACTGGCAGCATAAGACGCCTATGATACACTCGACCTCACAAGCGTCTCTTAAATCAACGTCCATTAATGTCACTTCGTCTTGAGTGGCTTCACACCCCAGTGGGTATTACTGTGCTTGAAATTACGAGCGCAAAAGGGACACCTAATATCGGGCAACTGTCTTTAAAATTCTGGCCTTGTTTTTACAATCAGATATCACATAATAGGCACCGCCCACACCCATAACGGTTAGCCACGCCCCCTTTACATGCAAATTAGATACTTTAGAATAATCTCGTGGAAGAAAGGAGAGACCCCATTGAAGACAGATGAGCGAATCTCTACAAAGTGAAGTGTCTTCTTGTTGATTGTGGTGCTTTTCAGATTTATCTATCTATCTATCTATCTATCATATAATACTTCACATATCTATCTATCTATCTATCTATCTATCTATCTATCTATCTATCTATCTATCTATCTATCTATCTATCTATCTATCTATCTCTTTCTTGTCAATTTATCTGAATTTTTAATCCTGCCTACTACGCTATCTATCTCTTTCTTGTCAATTTATCTGAATTTTTAATCCTGCCTACTACGCTATCTATCTATCTATCTATCTATCTATCTATCTATCTATCTATCTATCTATCTATCTATCTCTTTCTTGTCAATTTATCTGAATTTTTAATCCTGCCTACTACGCTATCTATCTATCTATCTCTTTCTTGTCAATTTATCTGAATTTTTAATCCTGCCTACTACGCTATCTATCTATCTCTTTCTTGTCAATTTATCTGAATATTTAATCCTGCCTACTACGCTATCTATCTCTTTCTTGTCAATTTATCTGAATTTTTAATCCTGCCTACTACGCTATCTATCTATCTATCTATCTATCTATCTATCTATCTATCTATCTATCTATCTATCTATCTATCTATCTAATCCTGCCTACTATACTAAAATCTATCTATCTATCTATCTATCTATCTATCTATCTCTTTCTTGTCAATTTATCTGAATTTTTAATCCTGCCTACTACGCTATCTATCTCTTTCTTGTCAATTTATCTGAATTTTTAATCCTGCCTACTACGCTATCTATCTCTTTCTTGTCAATTTATCTGAATTTTTAATCCTGCCTACTACGCTATCTATCTATCATAATGCCTTTCATATCTATCTATCTATCTATCTGTGATGTCACGTTATGCAGAAGCCAGCTGGAGTCTGAACCTCCTGGTGGCCTTGTCACCTGTTTGTGGTGGCTCTCCTATCCAGTTTTCGCAGCACTTGCACTGAGCTCCCCGCTTCTGTCTCTTCTTATCGCTGTCTGTCTGTTTCCCTTTTCTAGATGAAGCATCTCCCCACCAGGATTTGCACCATTATTTCAAATGTCCTGTTTCATGTACTGTGTTTGTGTGTTTATGCCAAACCAAACCGACCTACACGTTGTATTTCCATTTGACATCAGACTTTCCGAGGTGATGCATTTGTGTCCACATTATAGTAAGAATGTCCCCGGCCAGCGACTTTTCTTCACGTCGCTCTGTAGTGCCGGTGCACTGAGCTGTACGCCGGCGCGCTCATACATTGTGCTGTTGCCAACAGGCTCTTAACGGCCCTGAGTTATTTCTAAGGTGACATCATCAATCTTGCAGATAAAGAGCGCGCTGAGCTCCCACGAGGACTCTGCAGCCCTCTGACTCGGGCGACTTGTAACTTGTCGTGTACGCCGAGTGACTTCAGGACTGCGAGCTGCGCATTCCGTTGATGAGCAACCCTTGCTTGCCGAGAATGAGCTGAGATAAATAAATAGCCATTCCTATTTAAAGTACAGATAACAAGTAAATAAATAAATAAATAGACCAGCATGAAAAAATCAAACGCTACCCAACAAGTCGAGTGCAGTGCCAGTTAATAGGGCCTGGTGATAAGAACTATAAAGAGACTACCAGCCTGGTGCTGAAGGCAACAACATAATATATCAGACTTCAAATATAGCGCCTAGCGACATGTGAGCTGTGACTACTGCTGAATGTGTTCGTTAATTAAATACACCGTGACCAATATTTAAAAGTGACAAAGAGCGGGACGGTGCTTACAATGTTCCTCCCCATAGCCCACAGTGCCCCCTAGTGGCGAAATACTACTACACCAGTATTAGACTTGAGCCTTACAAACACCTCAGAGCTAAGAGAACATGTATATAACGCACCGAATCTAAAGGCGAAAAGGGAAGAGGAAAAAATATAAAATACAAAAAAGGAAGACGACAACAAGTTTTCAAGGGCCACACAACAAGTTCCCCAATAGGATGAGAATCATTTGTGTAAATTATTAATGAACTCTCCGCAGCACTAAGACACACTCAGCTCAACGGATCAAACTTTACAGAATTGATGCCCACACTTTGCTTCCTCTGCGCAATATGCATTAAGACACGCATTCATTGGCTAATAATTATAATGATAATAATAATGAGATTGGGCGGCACGGTGGCGCAGTGGGTAGCGCTGCTGCCTCGCAGTTGGGAGACCTGGGGACCTGGGTTCGCTTCCCGGGTCCTCCCTGCGTGGAGTTTGCATGTTCTCCCCGTGTCTGCGTGGGTTTCCTCCGGGCGCTCCGGTTTCCTCCCACCGTCCAAAGACATGCAGGTTAGGTGGATTGGCGATTCTAAATTGGCCCTAGTGTGTGCTTGGTGTGTGTTTGTGTGTGTCCTGCGGTGGGTTGGCACCCTGTCCAGGATTGGTTCCAGCCTTGTGCCCTGTGTTGGCTGGGATTGGCTCCAGCAGACCCCAGTGACCCTGTGTTTGGATTCAGCGGGTTGGAAAATGGATGGATGAATAATGAGATTTGTCAGCTGGTGTCTGTAATTGATTGGCGAGTTAGGTTTAGATTAGGGGATATTGGACCCTAAGGCCTATGCATGGGTACACTTACTCCATTAATATATGTATATATTTTTTTTTTTTTTAAATATTTTTATTTTATTAATTTTCATTGTAATCATTCCATACAAACAGATCAATTTATAACCCAACAAATTTGAAGACAAATCAAACCCCACCCCTGAGAAGGAGAGCTTAGCTAAAGGAAAATTGCTTTAAGCTTTTTAATAAGGCAACATTAGACAAAAGAAGGGGAGAAGTAAATATCTATATAAATAAGAGATGGAGAAGGGAGTTAAATGCAATAATAGTTAATTCTCTTATTCTAAAATAATATTGATTAAACCCTGCCAAGTTTTGAAAAAATTTTGTACAGATCCTCTAACTGAAAATTTGATTTTTCCCAATTTCAAATAATATAAAACATCAGTTTCCCACTGACTTATAAGAGGAGAATTAGGATTCTTCTAATTTAACAAAATAAGTCTGCGTGCCAGACTTTTAAAGGTACATACACTGGTCTATAAAATGTCTAATAGGTTCCTTAAAACCCCACAATTCCTGTCCTATCTTTGTCTACTCTGTAGTTTTTAATCCTTCCTAAAAATTGCATTAATTTTTATTCCATTTTATTGATTTCGGGTAACGGTTCAAAAATAGCACCCCCTACTGGTCAATTTAAGAACTACTCAAATTTTGGAAAAAACTAGAAAATCAATATCTACTATATTAGACTTCATCAGGACCTTGAAATTAGGGTTCTAAAATCTTCCAATATTAGTTATAAGAGATATTAAAAAATAATAAATTACCAAATAAATGTTCATATGGCCTAATCTTTCAAAAAATTACTAGGAGCAATGGGTCTGATCAATAATCCTCAGAAACCCTTCTCCTAATTAAATTTTTGGGCTATTAACAACTAGATAGATAGATAGATAGATAGATAGATAGATAGATAGATAGCGTAGTCGGCAAGATTACAATATGTCTAAGAGTGATTAATAGGAAAATGTTTAAATTCTACTCACTGTAGATAGATAGATAGATAGATAGATAGATAGATAGATAGATAGATAGATAGATAGATAGATAGATTTGAAAGGGACTATATAAAAGATAGATAGATATCTATCTATAGTGCGTTCTATTTATCTATCAATCTATTATATAGTGCCCTATCTATCTATCTATGAAAGGCACTATAACATAGATAGATAGATAGATAGATAGATAGATAGATAGATAGATAGATAGATAGACAGATAGATAGATAGATATCTATCTATAGTGCGTTCTATTTATCTATCAATCTATTATATAGTGCCCTATCTATCTATCTATGAAAGGCACTATAACATAGATAGATAGATAGATAGATATCTATCTATAGTGCGTTCTATTTATCTATCAATCTATTATATAGTGCCCTATCTATCTATCTATCTATCTATCTATCTATCTATCTATCTATCTATCTATCTATCTATCTATCTATCTATCTATCTATCTATCATATAGTCCCTTTCAAATCTATCTATCTATCTATGTTATAGTGCCTTTCATGTCTATCTATCTATCATATGGTGACACTTGTGGGGTCCTGAGCTCCTTCTTGACCACTCAGGTCTGCTATTGATCGACGTCTGGTGATGCCACCTCCCTGTACGTGGTGTCAAATGTCTGTCCAGATTCTCTCCATGTGATGGAATGAGCGGCCCACCTCCGTTCCAAACTCTGACTCCCTCCCTCAATGTGTTTAAGAAGTGTCTGAAGACTCTCTTGCTCGGTGAGTTTCCGTCTATCTGATAGTAGCTGTTAGGTGGAGGAATTCACTCTTCACTTTTGATGTGTAGTTTTGTCACCTTGCGATGTCACTCTTGTTCCCAAACTGTCCACCGGACTGACGGTCACTCGATTATGTTGACTTCTTTTGTAGGTCACTTGGGATAAAAGCGTCTGCTAAGCAAACAAATGTAAAATGTATTCCTGAGTTGGCAAGTCTGATGTACCCCTAGGACTTGAAGTCGGGTAACGTCACCTCGGCTTTAGTCACCTAGCAAGTGAATGAGGTCGTTTTATGGAGAGATTTAGTTGATTTATTGGTTTTTAAGTTTGCTGACTTTGAAGTTTAAGGTTTTTTTTTTCTGCTGATTGAAAGTAAAGCCCCACCATCTGGGCCAGTCAGCCAGCCATGTCCCAGACTGTCTTCTCAAACACTGTGGCCAGACTGTCAGGAGAGGATTACGGTGAACTCCGGTTGTCTCTCTGCGAGAAGCAGACATCCTGAATTCTAAACGTGCCCTTTGTGAAATTTCCGCTGTCTATCTGAAGTATGAACAGCGCGTTATCACTTAACCATTTCAGTTCCCTCAGCTCAGCAGACACTTAAACAGACCCGAGGAAATGCTGAGTTGGGGTGGGGGGGAGCTGATCAACTGGCTGGTGAAAGCCTCACCACGCAGGTCAAGAGTCAACTCCAGAGCAGGCAGGCAGACACTCACACAGTCAGGAGGTGGCCATAGAGTGAGTAAGATGGAATTTTGTTTTTGGTTTTTGTTCCCCCACCCATTAGACCTGCAAGTTCTTAGCTTGCAATTAAGGGTGAGCACTCGTTTGGGTTCTTATGGTCTTCATTGGGCTTCAGGATGGCCACTTCTTTGGGATCTTATCTCACCCATGGGAAGAAAAAATCAAAAAAGACATCTCCTCAATATCTCTTTGGGTTTCAGGATGACCACATTGTTCAGGTTTCTTCTTTGTGCCGAGGGGTTTCCACTTCATTGGGTTCTTATGGTCTTCATTGGGTTTCAGGATGGCCACTTCTTTGGGATCTTATCCCATCAATGGGAACAAAAAATCCAAAAACGCATCTCTTCAATATCTTTTTGGTTTCTCCTAGACAACAAGGGGAATCAGAAAGAAATAAAATGGTGACATTTTCTTTCGTCTCGTGCTTTTTGTCCTGATAATAAAATACCCCCAGTATTCTCACAAGGGTCTCCTCTGGAGGGTTGAGGTTCAGCAGAGACCTCAGCAAAGCCACACGAGGTGGGCTCACACGTGGTGTCCTGACATCTTTTTTTTTTTTAAAACTTAAAAGTATTTGCATTGTGTGCTCAGTAATATATGGTGACGTGTACGGACGCTTTGTGGTCATAAAACACTTTACTGTAGTCCTTACAGTACAGCCATATTACGCTATTAGTTGCTCTAATGTTTATTTCTGTCCCTCCAATTAGATCGTACTCATCCAAGAAGAACAAGCAGGCAGTGTGGCACAAGGGTTAGAAGCTCTGGACTTCAAACCCTGAGACTGTGTGTTCAAATCCCACTGCTGACACCAACATGTGATCATGGGAAGCTCACTTCTTCAAGTGATCCAATTGGAAAAGCAAAAAGAAATGTAACCGAATATATCTCAGACTAGTCATCCCCTGGTCCGCCCGCGTAGTAGTGAAACAGGATAAAGTTTAAAAATCAATCAGCAACACAGGTATCACTAGCTAAGTGGAGCAGAGCGACTCGAACGGAGGCTGGCATGTGAGTGAGGAGGGCCCTGCCCGGCTCGCCACTCCTCACGTCACGCTTCCCCCTCCCCTCGGCCCGCAGCCTCTGCCTCAGATTAGCACAAATATATTGCCACTGCAAGCGAATTATGATTCTTAGCTCGATGAGAGAAGTCGCAAAATCAACCGGAATGTTCAAGAAAATTCTTGAAAAAATCCGATCTAAATCTGTTAACAATAATAATAATAATATTAATAATCCGTCCATTTTCCAACCTGCTGAATCCGAACACAGGGTCACGGGGGTCTGCTGGAGCCAATCCCAGCCAACACAGGGCACAAGGCAGGAACCAATCCTGGGCAGGGTGCCAACCCACCGCAGGACACACACAAACACGCACTAGGGCCAATTTAGAATCGCCAATCCACCTAACCTGCATGTCTTTGGACTGTGGGAGGAAACCGGAGCGCCTGGAGGAAACCCACGCAGACATGGGGAGAACATGCAAACTCCACACAGGGAGGACCTGGGAATTGAACCCAGGTCCCCAGGTCTCCCAACTGTGAGGCAGCAGCGCTACCCACTGCGCCACCGTGCCGCCCAATATTAATAATACTAATAAGAATTCTTTACATTTATATAGTGCTTTCCTCACAAATCAACGCGCTTTGCATAGACGGGTGAGCCACCTCGACCACCATTAACGTGCAGCACCCACCTGGAAGATGCGACAACAGCCATTTGGCACCAGTATGCTTGGCACACATTAACTGTTAGGTGGTAAAGGGGTGAGAGATAGTTAACCAGTAAGGGATAGAGGATGATTAAGGGGTCAGAAGTCATGGTGGGCAATTTAGCTAGAATACCCCCTACTCTTTATGAAGGATGCCCAGAGATCTTTTAAGACCACAGAGAGTCAGCACCTCGGTTTAACATCTCATCCAAAAGACAACACCATTTTTACAGCACAGTGTGTCCCCGTCACTACACTGGGGGGCATTGGGATCCACATTCAGACCACAGGGTAGGCGCCCCCGGCTGGCCTCACCATCACCTCTTCCAGCAGCAACCCAAGCTTTTCCCAGATGGTCTCCCATTCAAGTGCCGGCCAAACCTGAACAGGTTTGGCTTCAGATGGACAACATGTTCTGAAGTGCCTGTGGTATTGGCAGAGATTCTTCAAGGGGCTCAGATCTGATGGTTGAAGCTCAGAAACCGTAAGAACGGTAAGATGGGGTAGTGAGGGAAAAAAATGTTTAAGAAACCCTGAATTGCCGGCTGTCATCCTGTTACTGCCAGAAGAGATCCAACTTCGCTGGGCCCTTGACCTGAAAATTGCTCCAGGGGTGTTGTACAATGGCTGACCCTGCACTTTGACCCCTTAAAGGTCATGCGAGATGACAATTTCCCCTTGGGGATTAACAAAATGTACCAATCAAAAATATTCCTCAATTCATTGGACAATCAAATATCCACACATGCAGTTTCCAGTCCACTTTCATGAAAACATCTGTTGTGAACTTGAGAATTTCTGAGCAAAAAAGGCCCAAAATTACCCAAAACACCCACTAGAGGGGGGAAAACTGTCAAACCCTGGCTAGTCACGAAAAGAGCAACAAACAACTTTTATAAATAAAAAGGTGATACCCAATGATCTCCTATAGAGACTCCAGAATTCCTAAAGTGGGCTACACCAAAGAATTCTGCCCACCCTGGCATCAGCAAACTTCTCGCTCTGTTGGCTCGGAGACATCTCCAAACCACCATCATGATTCTTCTTTATTACTTAAACTCGGGTCATCAAATGTATGGTCCTAATTTATCATTGGGGTCCACAAAGCATGGAGCAGACATAAACTCTGGTGACAAAATGGATGGTCCTAATTTGTCATTGGGGTCCACAAAGCATGGAGCAGACCAACTCTGGTGACTAAATGGATGGTCCTAATTTATCATTGGGGTCCACAAAGCATGGAGCAGACATAAACTCTGGTGACAAAATGGATGGTCCTAATTTGTCATTGGGGTCCACAAAGCATGGAGCAGACCAACTCTGGTGACTAAATGGATGGTCCTAATTTATCATTGGGGTCCACAAAGCATGGAGCAGACCAACTCTGGTGACTAAATGGATGGTCCTAATTTATCATTGGGGTCCACAAAGTATAGAGCAGACTTAACCTCTAATGACCAAATGGATGGTCCTAATTTCTCATTGGGGCCCATGATGCATGGAGCAGACATAAACTCTGGTGACCAAATGGATGGTCCTAATTTCTCATTGGGGTCCACAAAGTATGGAGTAGACAAACTCTGGTGACTAAATGGATGGTCTTAATTTCTCATTGGCCAAATGGATGGTCCTAATTTATCACTGGGGTCCACAAAGTATAGAGCAGACATAAACTCTGGTGACCAAATGGATGGTCCTAATTTGTCATTGGTGTCCACAAAGCATGGTGCAGACAAACTCTGGTGACTAAATGGATGGTCCTAATTTCTCATTGGCCAAACGGATGGACTTAATTTCTCATTGGGGTCCACAAAGTATGGAGTAGACAAACTCTGGTGACTAAATGGATGGTCTTAATTTCTCATTGGCCAAATTGATGGTCCTAATTTATCACTGGGGTCCACAAAGTATAGAGCAGACATAAACTCTGGTGACCAAATGGATGGTCCTAATTTGTCATTGGTGTCCACAAAGCATGGTGCAGACAAACTCTGGTGACTAAATGGATGGTCCTAATTTCTCATTGGCCAAACGGATGGACTTAATTTCTCATTGGGGTCCACAAAGTATGGAGTAGACAAACTCTGGTGACTAAATGGATGGTCTTAATTTCTCATTGGCCAAATGGATGGTCCTAATTTATCACTGGGGTCCACAAAGTATAGAGCAGACATAACTTCTAATGACCAAATGGATGGTCCTAATTTCTCATTGGGGCCCATGATGTATGGAACAGACATAAACTCTGGTGACCAAATGGATGGTCCTGATTTCTAATTTGGGTTCACAAAGCATAAATGAAATATTTTGAATGCTCTGTCTGCTCTAAGGTATTTAATAATTAAAAAAAGTGTTTGATTGGCAGTAAAATAAAACCAGGTTGCCCACTTCAAAACAAGATATATGGGTACCAAATATCCCCCCCCCCCCCCCCACTCCACCCACCTCCCCAGGTGTGCATTCGCCGCTTTTTAAATTTTCTTTTTTTACACCCCTAGCTTTCATCTTCCTCTGGTGATGATCTCACCCCCTATTGTCGGTGAAGTGTGTCTTCAGGGATTTTGACCTTTGCCAGCTTTGGAATGACATCACCGACTCCTTCACACGTTATAAATCATAAAATTTTCAAAAAGAGTAAAGATAAAGCGCTCACTCGGTGATCCTGAGGACGCCTGCTCTGAAATATCTGATCCCAGCCAAAGGTGCTACATGGGCAGCTTCTTCTTCTTCATGTAACCACTTCTGACAGGCATTTGAAGAATGGATGAATGGCTTAACAAAAATAGAAAAGAAAGAAAAGGAAAAAAAATTAAAAGTGCCCCCCGGCATATTTACGTTCGACTGTAAGTCGCGTTATAAGTTAATAAAGATGTAAAAAAAAAACAAAAAGGCAGGGATGAGGAGTGAGTCAGCGTCTCGTTTCAGTTGTCGAAACACGTCTGCCAAAAGCAGCTGCACCTCGGAGGAGCGAGAGACCAGCGGCAGCGGAGTGAGTGGCACGTGAGGACACCCGCCTGACGTCTGCCTCACTCTCACTCCGTGACACCCTGCGATGTGCGCACCCTCCGCGTCCCGTCTTGAGTCAACAACGACGTGCACTCAGTCGAACCGAGCCGCCCATAGGAAGACGTCACCGCTGAGAGGTTTGTCTACTTTGCAGTAAGGAGATTGTGGGTTCACTTCCCAGTTCCTCCCTGTGTGGATAGCGCTTTGAGTACTGAGAAAAGCGCTATATAAATGTAATGAATTATTATTTGAATTATTATTAGGGCAGCACGGTGGCGCAGTGGTAGCGCTGCTGCCTCGCAGTTGGGAGACCTGGGTTCGCTTCCCAGGTCCTCCTTGCGTGGAGTTTGCGTGTTCTCCCCGTGTCTGCGTGGGTTTCCTCCCACAGTCCAAAGACATGCAGGTTAGGTGGATTGGTGATTCAAAATCGGGCTTGGTGTGTGGGTGTGTTTGTGTGTGTCCTGCGGTGGGTTGGCACCGTGCCCAGGATTGTTTCCTGCCTTGTGCCCTGTGTTGGCTGGGATTGGCTCCGGCAGACCCCCCGTGACCCTGTGTTCGGATTCAGCGGGTTAGAAAATGGCTGGATGGATGGATGGAATTATTATTATGGCTCTCGGGGCTCAGTGGAGATTCTCATTTACGTTTCATTCAAAGGTTCAACTTTCTCTCAGAGGTTCCTCCTAAAAGCCCTGTAAGCTTCAGACAACATGGAGACCTGAGGGTAAGGGAGCCAAAATTGGGTTGAGAGAAGCTGTGATATTTTGTTAGTCTTCCTCGCTTATTAAGACTTCATATTTTTTATCATTGGATTGATGTCTTTATCCGAGGTGGCGGAGAACATCTCAATAAATGTATAAAATCCAATATAATAATCCATCTGTCTACCTGTCCACTTTTCACGAGAGAACTACCTCACGGATTTAGATCGGGTTTTTCCTTTATAATTTGCTTGAACATTCCGGTTGATTTTGTGACTTCTCTCGTTGCACTGAGTAACATAACTCACTTGCAGTACCGATTTATTAGCGTGAATCCGAGAGAGACTCATCGGGCGGCGGGGCCCTCCTCACTCACGCGTCTGCCTCAGAGTGTAGCTTACATCCGCTTAGCTAGCGAACGAGAGAACTACTTAATGGATTTAGATCGGGTTTTTCTTCTAGAATTTTCTTGAAAATTCCAGTTGATTTTGCGACTTCTCTCATCACGCTACGTATCATAGTTCACTTGTGATACCGATTTATTAGCGCGAATCCGAGAGACTCTCATTGGGTGGCGGGGAGGGGGGCGTGGCCCTCCTCACTCACTCACATGCCAGCTTTGAGGCGTATCTTACAACTGCTTAGCTAGCGAATTGAGACAACTACTTAATGGATTTAGATCGGGTTTATTTCTAGAATTTTCTTGAACATTCCGGTTGACTTTGCGACTTCTCTCATTGCACTAAGTATCATAGTTCGCTTTCAGGAGTGATATATTCACGAGGCAGTAGGCCAAGGGAAGGTGGGCAGATCCCTTCTCACTCACATGCCAGCCTTGGGACATTCCTAATATCTGTTTAGCTAGCGAACGAGAGAACCACTTAACAGATTTAGACTGCGTTTTTTTCTAGAATTTTCTTGAACATTCCGGTTGATTTTGCAACTTCTCTCACCGTGATATGTATCATAGTTCTCTTGCGGATCCAATTTATTTGTGCAAATTATAGAGAGACGCTATAGGCCGAGGGGAGGGGGGGCGGGGCCTTCCGCAGTCACATGCCAGACTTGGGGCGTATCTTACATCCGCTTAGCTAACGAATGACAGAACTACTTGACTGATTTAAATGGGGGTTTTCTCTAGAATTTTCTTGAACATTCCAGTTGATTTTGTGACTTCTCTTATCGCGCTACGTATCAAAGTTCGCTTGTGGTACCAATTTATTTGCGCAAATCCAAGAGACACGTAGCGGACCGAGAAGAGGGGGGAAAGGCCCTCCTCACTCACTCACTCACTCACGTGCCAGCTTCGGGGCGTATCTTACATCCGCTTAGCTAGCGAACGAGAGAATCACCACTGACACTCATGGCGGAGTAATGTCGATTGCTTAAAGTGCACACAGTAGCCCCTCGAGAGACACTTCGCCAAACTGTATGTGACCCTTTCTCACAATGCTGGTTCACAACTCTATGCGACCCAAAATCTGGTAACCCACCACCCAAAATTTAAAATTAATTAACTAAACATTCAAGAAACTGTTTTTATTTATATACATTAACAGGGCCGTCTTAACGTATGAGCACAACGGGCACTGGCCGGGGGCCCCAGGAGCAGAGGAGCCCACCATGTTTCTGATGCCTAAGTATGGCATATCTGTTTTGCTATCAGAACAGGAGCCCCCAGCACAGTACTCTGCCCGGGGGGGCCTATGATGCTGTTAAGACGGCCGTGCATATAGCTGGAATATTTGAAGTAATTGTGTAATTGTTCAGTTAACTGATTATTCAATAAACATCCTGGTTCTTAGAGTGTTTAGCATCAGCACACATTCATTTATTGCTAAACAAAACTAAATTGGCCCCCAATATGCGTGTGTGTGTGTGTGTGTGTACTGGCAGAGATACTCCAGCGCCCCCCACGACCCTGCTCTGGATAGGCAGATTAAGAAAAAACGATGGATGGAAACATTTGTTTTTTTATGCTAATTAGTTGATTAGCCTTTCAAATGTTGGTTTAATTAGTCAATTAACGAACCGATTATTTAATTACTCAGTAAATTAACTTAAGTCATCATTTTATTACCTGGTTGTTTGATTGTTCAGCTCTTCACATGGATTATTGTATTTGTTTGTTGCTTAGTGAGGCACTCATTGATTATTTGAGGAACTGGTGAATAATCAATCGCCTCATTTAACTCATTCAGACTCCCAGTCGTCTCCGGGATCTTCACGCGGGTCTCGCCTTGTGTTTGTTCTTTCTTTCTTTCTTACTTTCCTTTTTCATTATTCCTAGTCCCTTTACTTTCTTTCTAGTGCCTTTACTTGCTTTCTTTTTCATTATTTCTAGTCTTTCTTTCTCATTATTCCTAGTCCCTTCACTCTTTCTTTCTAGTGCCTTTACTTTCTTTTTCTTTCTTTCTTTTTGTTTATTTCTAGTCCCTTTCTTTTTCTTTCTTTCTTTCTTTCTCTTTTTCATTATTCCTAGTCCCTTTACTTTTTTCTTTTTCATCGTTCCTAGTCTCTTTAATCAATCTTTCTTTCTTTCTTTCTTTCTTTCTTTCTTTCTTTCTTTCTTTCTTTCTTTCTT
This sequence comes from Erpetoichthys calabaricus, assembly GCF_900747795.2. NCBI lineage: Eukaryota > Metazoa > Chordata > Cladistia > Polypteriformes > Polypteridae > Erpetoichthys > Erpetoichthys calabaricus. The sequence goes on along the minus strand of NC_041410.2, from coordinate 89,538,537 downwards.
TCTTTCTAGTCCCTTTACTTTTCCTTTCTTTTTCTTTTTCATTATTCCTAGTCTCTTTACTTTTTTCTTTTTCATCGTTCCTAGTCTCTTTAATCAATCTTTCTTTCTTTCTTTCTTTCCCCTTTACTTTTTCTTTCTTTTTCTTTTTCATTGTTCCTAGTCCCTTTACTTTTTCTTTCTTTCTTTTTCACTTTTTCTTTCTTTTTCATCATTCCTAGTCTCTTTAATCTCTTTCTTTCTCTTTCTTTCTTTTTTACTTTCTTTCTTTCTTTCTAGTCCCTTTACTTTTTCTTTCTTTTTTTCTTTTTCTCTTTCTTTTTCATTGTTCCTAGTCCCTTTAATCAATCTTTCTTTCTTTCTTTCTTTCTTTCAATGCTTCACACATTTGCTTCGCACTTCAGTCCCCCCGGCCGTGTGGGTGTCTTGCAGGTCTTCTAGTCATTTTCTTGACCGCAGTGGTGAGACTGGCCGAGTGATCGTGGGAGTAGACACACACGTCTGGACTTCGCTTGACTTATTTATTAATTAAAGAGTGATAAAAACACAGTGCAAGTTAAAAAGTGCAATGCACGTGTTTATCGTTTCTTCCTTTCACGCTGAACACTTCTGTTTTGTAGGCTTAGTAATTCATCAGATTCGTGATTTACGGCGAGGTCCGCACATTTAAAGGGCCCAAATCTTTCATTTTTTTGTGTGAATCTTCACACTTTGTGTTTTTTTCTTATGAATTTCAGTTTATTTTCTGAAGCATTTCTAGCTTGTAATATTTCCATCCCTTCATTTTCTTATCTGTCTCCGGTAATCTCTACCCAGGGTGGAAAGTGGAGACCCCCACTGGCTGTTGTGCCCACTCCTTTCAGGGCCCGCTCTCTCTCACACCTTTGGGAACTTTTAAATTTAATTTTTTTTTATTGCCAGTTATGACATCACAAGTAGGCGGAGCCTATCCTGGGGTGGTGCAGCAGCAGCAGCAGCCAATCATAGATGAGATGCCAGACTCCACTCCCACTCACAGGGGCAAACGGCCTACCGGGCCTGTCGGATGCTGAGGTAAACCTTCAAACCCGGGTCCAGGAGCTACGGTGCCACCTGCCCGCTCATTTAAGCCTGATCACCGGATGTAAAAATGTTTCCCATTTCTAGATTTATTCTGTCAGCTCAGGAGGGAAAAAAAAACATGAAAAACTGCCTGGAATCTTTGTATCCATCTGTTTTCACTTTTGCTAGTCAAACCACACAGATGGATACGAGGTTTTTTTTTTTTTTTTTCAAAATGTCTTGAGAACTTTCGAGCCCCCAAATCCAAATCTTTTGATGGGCGTACTTTCCACTGAAAACAATATCCAGCCATCTGTG